>NW_006921847.1:4259842-4264506 GCF_000298275.1 Orycteropus afer afer | reverse complement strand
AAATATTTTATATATATATATAATTTTTTTTTCTCTCACAGTTTAGGAGACTAGAAGTCTGAGTTCAGTGGACTGGATCTCAGAGAAGGCCTTCTCTCTCTGCAGGTATAGAAGTTCTTTGTCTCTTTTTAGCTTCTGCTCCAGGGCCATCTTCATGTGGTTTCACAACTGTCTTCCCTCATCTCTGCTTATTAGCTTGCTTGTTTAATCCATGCTGCAAAAGATCTTTCAAAAGTGTTAAGAAGCAAATATGTCACTTTGAAAAGTAAACCAAACCAAGCCAAACCTACTGCTATAGAGTCATATCTGACTCATAGTGACCCTTCCTTGGGTGTCTGAGGCAGTATCACTACAGAAGTAGATTGCCCAACCTTCCTTCTGAAGAGCAGCTGGTGGGTTTGAACCACCAGCCTTCTGGTTAGCAGTCAAATGTCATAGGCACTGTGCTAACAGAGCTCCTTAATAAGGTGTGCCTAATCCAAGCCATGGTATTTTCAATCCCTTCATATGCACGTGAAAGCTGGACAATGATTAAGGAAGACCAAAGAAGGGTTGATGCTTTTGAGTTGTGGTGTTAGCAAAAAATATTGAAAGTACCATGGACTGCCAGAAGAATGAACAAATCTGTCCTTGGAAGAAGTGCAGCCGAATGCTCATAGTGGTTGCAATGATGGGTTCAAGCATAGCAAGGATTGTGAGGATGGCACAGGACCAGACAGTATTTCATTCTGTTGTACAAAGGGTTGCTATGAGTTGGAATTGACTTGAGGGCACCTAACAACAATATATCTCAAAAGAGATTGACTCAAGATACACCTTACACTAATTATGTCTCATTAAAATAACAAAGACAATACATCCCCAAATGAGATTATAACCCTGGCATAGAGGTTAAAATATACAATAAATATTTCCGGGGGACCCAATTAATGCCATTACATTCCACCCTTTAGCATCCCAAAATTTATATCCTTGAATTGTTCACACCATCACATTGTCCAAAAAGTCTTAAATCAACTCCAAGTTCAAACTCTCATTTCTTAATCATTTAAATGATATATGGATAATACTTTAGGTGTATTCCATCCTGGTACAAAATTCCTCTTCATCGATGAACCTGTGAAATCCAAACTACATGTTACCTGTTTCTGATGTATAATGGTGAAACAACCAGAGGTAGATATTTCTATTAGAAATGGGAAAAACTGGAGAAAAAGAAGGAATAACAGATGCCCAGCAAGTCCAAAACCAGAACAAATTATATTAGCTCTCATGGATTGAAAATAGTCTTCTGTTCTTTGGAACCATCTGGGCAATGGCTCTGCTCTCCAAAATCTGGGGTTTGACCATGCCTTCTGGATTCAGAGTGGCCCTTAGCTTCAGCCCTTAGCTTCAGCTCTACCTTCCAGGCCCATCGAATGGCAACTCTGCTCCCTTAGCTTTGAATGGTCCCATTCTCCTAGTACGTCTAAGTGATGACCCACTCCCTCAGCTCCAGTAGGCCCTTTGGGCACAGTAGCCCCACCCCCTCAGCTTTGGGCAGTTGTCTCATACCCCTGGCGTACCTTAATAGCAGCCCACACTCCTGAACCAAGTTGGTGAAGACCTGATTTTTTGAAACCTAAGGAGCTGTTCCCAGAACTTTTGAGATCCAGAAGACCATGGCCTCCCCTTTGAAACTGAGACCCTACTCCTCGTG
This sequence comes from Orycteropus afer afer, assembly GCF_000298275.1. Taxonomy (NCBI): domain Eukaryota; kingdom Metazoa; phylum Chordata; class Mammalia; order Tubulidentata; family Orycteropodidae; genus Orycteropus; species Orycteropus afer. The sequence goes on along the minus strand of NW_006921847.1, from coordinate 4,262,807 downwards.
CTCCTTCCAACAGTTCTGCTGATCTCCAATTGTTCTTTCCTTTTCTTGGAGGACAAAAGATGTAGCTCCTTCTGTCTGTTTCCCGCTGTAGAATGTCAAGAGGCAGACAGTCTGCTTTCTTTTTGTTCTTTCCCTGTCCCTTCAGGCTAAGCTGATGGATTTTCTTCTGAGGTTGCTGGTTAGATCTATCAATCACAAGCTCAATCTCTTTAACAAAAGATTGTATAGCCACATCCTTGGTGAAAATTATAGGACATGTGTCCTTAGTTTGTGCAACAGAATTTTCCAAATCTTTAAGATTCTTTTCATTTTGAACAGTTTATTTTTAAGTCCATCTCTTTCCTCTTGCATTTCACTATAAGTGGCAAGGAAAAACATGAAAAAACATTCTAAGATCTTGCCTAGAAATATCTTCAGCCAGATATCCAGGTTCATCACTCACAAGTTCTACCTTCCACAAAACATTTGAATATAATTCAGACAAGTTATCTGCACTACATATAAAACATCACCTTTCCTTCACTATCCAATCACATGTTCATCATTTTCTTTTATAGCCTCACAAGTATGTTGGGGAGACACATTTCAATTCATAATACTATTCCTCAATTTTATCAAGCAATATTCCTCCTCTCTTGATGATTAATGTTGATCATATAGGCATGATATTTTCACATGTTGTGAAACAGATTTTTCAAATTTGTTTATTGAGTGGCTATTTATCCCAAGCATTTATTGGTGAATATGACCCAAACCTACCTTCACATCATTCATAATCTGCTGAGTAAAGAGAGGCAAAAATCTGTAGTCATTAGGAGTGATGACTTTTAACTCTTAAAATTTTGAATCATGTATACAAAAGTGCCTATATAGTTCAATTAATGATAAAATGGACACATAAAGTATGACTGCCAACTACAACACTAAGGCGACATCAATATTTAAACTATTTATGTGCTACCAGTTGTCATTGAGTCAACTCCAATTCATGGGGAACCTATGTGTATCAGAGTAGAACTGCAGTCCATAGGATTTTCAAGGCTGTAACTTTTTGGAAGCAGATCATCAGTTCTTTCTTCCAAGGCATCTCTGAGTTGTTTTGAACCACCAACGTTTCAGTCAGTAGATGAGCACTTACTGGATTCCAACTGTAAGAGACTCCTCTTGATGTGCTACTCCCCTACTCAATCCTCTTGCCACACTACCCTAGAATTAACTGCAAGTTAAGGTTTAGTATTTTCATCTCTTTACTCTTTGCTTTATGTCTAAGTTCTTTTTTTGGCTTACATATATACACCTAAAATTATACTGCTTAATTGTTGTCACACTATTTTTTTACCTTTAAAATCACATTGTATGTGTTTAAAATCATATTGTATGTGCTTCTTTGATTCAAAATTATGTTTTGAAATCCATCAGTAAAGATGCATATAGTGATAGTTCATTGTCACTGCTGCATCAAATTTTATTTTATGATTATGCCCCAATAAATTGATCCATTCTTTTGTTATTGGACTTTGAGTCTGTTCTCCACAGGTTGGTGTTAAGACAAAACTGCTATTGAAATCATTATGTTTATATTCTTCAGCCTGTATACAGGTATTTTTTAGGTAATATATCTAGTAGTGGAAGTGTTGAGTTACAAAGAACAGGTACAAATGTACTAGAAATGAGAATTTTTTTTTTTTTTAATAAACCAGTTATGTGAATTGATCTACCAATCAACAGATGATAAGAATTTATTTTGTTGTAGATCTGTGTTGCCCAATATTGGCCAATAGGCACATATAGCTATAAGGATAAAGTAAATTTAAGTAAAGTAAACATTAAAAATTCATTTCTTCAATTTCACTAGCCACATTGCAAGTGCTCAATATCAACATGTGGCTAACGGGACTGGGAAACTGTCAGTACTGTACAGTACAAAGAGAATATTTTCATCACTATACAAAGTTTTATTAGGCAGCACTGAGCCACATCGTTGCCAAGACTTGATAAGGCCCAAGATTTTAATTCTGGTTATGAAATGTTCTATGATTGTGGTATTATCTTGCATTTCCCTGGACTAATTAACATTTTCTCCTTTGTTAAATAGCTATTTGCTCATAATTTCTGCCTGTTATTCTAATGAGTTGTCACATTTTTTCTTATTGATTCATAGATAATGTCTTAGTTCTCTAGTGTTGCTATAACAGAAATACCACAAGTGGATGGCTTTAACGAAGAAGAACTTATTCTCTTACAGTTTGTTGTTGTTGTTGTTATGTGCCGTCGAGTCGGCCCCAACTCACTACAGTTTGTTTTTGTTGTTGTTGTAGTTATGTGCCGTTGAGTCAGACCCGACTCATAGCACCCCTTCTTGGGTTTCCAAGGCAGTATCACTACGGAACTAGATTGCCCCATCTTCCTTCCAGGGAGTGGCTGATGGGTTTGAACCGCCAGCCTTCTGGTTAGCAGTCAAGTGCCTTAGGCACTATGTGTAGAAAGTACATTTCTCTGGATAAAAATTTCCATTGCTTTGTCTGGTGTCTGGGGATCCCTATTTTCTTGGATCCAGACAATAGTGTGAGACACAGGCCAGAGATAAAATATGTGAATGCAGATATAGATTTGTGGCTAGGAGTTTCTGGGAGAGAATTTCTTTTCTCAAATGCCTAGAACCAATGTCAAGAAAGTCTTTTACATGCACTTCTTCCCCCATTTTTTTTCTTTTTTCTTAAACTACTTCATATTTTGGGAGCTCTGGTAGCGTAGTGCCTAAGGCACTTGACTGCTAACCAGAAGGCTGGTGGTGCCACTCCTCAATAAAAAGGTTGGGCAATCTACTTCCATAGTGATACTGCCTCGGAAACCCAAGGAGGGGCCTCTATGAGTCGGGGTCGACTCGACGGCACGTAACAACAACAAATTTAATATTTTGCTCTTAAGGGACTTTCCCCTCTTTGGGCCCTTTTACATCTATTGT
>NW_006921847.1:4242342-4257342 GCF_000298275.1 Orycteropus afer afer | reverse complement strand
ATTTATAATCTCATTAAGGACTGAATAGGCAGCGCACTGCATTCTTCTGAGTTGCTTTTAAACATATAGTTATGCACGTTACTAGCAAATTGCAAGACTAGGTTTGTAACGAGACATCTTTGTTCCTCTCCTATGGTCCATACCTTTCACCTCTGTGATTAAAAACACAGCATGTGAGAATGAATCATTGTTAATCCCAGAGAAAATGGTTTCTAACATTGAATTATTTAAATGCTAATTGCAGTGTATTGCCTACAAATAATCAACTGGAACTTTTAACTGGATGATGTTTAATTCTCTTTTGAAATACCAAGTGTCTCTCTCAATGCTTCCATGATTGTTCCTGCATCCCAATAAGTAAACTTCAAAATAAGTACTTTAGAAGAAGCGTGAGACTGACAGTTGCTGGAATTAATTTTCTACCACATTCTATTCTTACTCTGTGGCATTAGAATGCAGGAACAAAACATTATCCTATGTCCTCATAAAAATTCCAATATTAGATACATTTGGTCTGACTGCTCTCATTATAATCTTCAGAATTTCATCAGAATGCATTTCATGCCATTTTATTTTTTCTCTTGCAATGCTAAAGACATAACAGGCTTTGTGAGAAAATTGTGTGCTAGCTCATGGTTAAATGACTTTCTCAGTGAGTATTTTTCAAAAGGAGTTGACAAAAGGCAGTATTTTTAGGTTAGAATACTAAGAAAAGTCATCTGACGTGTCTATAAAATATATAGATTCCTGGACTGTGCCTCCAGAGATTTGCATTCAACAGTTCTGGCAGAGGGCCATGAATTTGCTTTTAATAGTCACCCATGTGATTCAGATACACTTCACAAAATCACGTTTTGAGAATATGTTTTCGTATTACACAGCAACATTTTCAAATATCTTCTTATCATTAATGCCATCTTTATATTTCTGATTCTTCTAATTAACTAAGCAGTATGTTTCATTTTTATCAAAGTTTTTCTCAAAACTTCCCTTTCTCTCCTTAAAACAAAACAAAACAAAAGGTATTTTGTTTCATGCTTATATTACTAATACTCCTATCTAGGTGGTCTTTCTGAACAACTTTGCTCCATTTCAATACTTTTAAAGTATTTCTGTTAATATAATTCTTAAACTCATGTGTCATCTATTGCATTACATTGTTGTTAAAAATGACTATACTGTATAAAGCTTGACACGATAGCTTTCAAAACTTGGTGACCATGACTCATGACAAGAAATACGTTTGACATTGTGATGAAAAATACATACACATTGTTGGGTGAAATCCCCAGGGAGTTCAGGGCAATACTCATACCAAGAGCCAAGGCACTGAAAAAAAGACCCAGAACCATGCTCTGTGACATGAGTTTATTGGCACTTCTGTACAGAGAGTCCAGGGGTGGCAGGCTGGGCAAACTGGAAAGAGAGAGAAAAAACATGCTATTTTAAAGTTACAGATGATTTATACACTGGAGTACACAACAGAGTTTTCTTGCCAGGCCTCATAAGACCTTTGACTCCCATTCCTGCATGACTGCATGCTAGGAAGTAGGTCTTTGAGTCCAGGTGTGCTTGTAAATCTCTTGGAGCCTGGCTTTGTTGTTGTTGTTAGGTGCCATTGAGTCATAGCAAACATATGTACAACAGAACAAAACACTGCCTGGTACAGCTCCATACTCATGAAGCTACTGTATCAATCCATCTCATTGAGGGTCTTCCCCTTTTTTGTTGACCTTCCACTTTACCAAGCATATCCTTCTCCAAGGAATGTTCCCTTCTGACAACATGACCAAAGTAGGTGAGATGAAGTCTGGCCATTCTTGCTTCCAAGGAGCACTCCAGCTGCACTTCTCCTGGGACAGATTTGTTCATTCTTCTGTCAGTCCATGGTACTTTCAGTATTCTTCACCAACACCACAACTCAAAGCATCAACTCTTCTTTGTTCTTCCTTATTCATTGTCCAACTTTCACATGCATATGAGGCAATTAGAAATACCATGGCTTGGGTTAGGCTCACCTTAGTCTTCAAAGTGACATCTTTGCTTTTCAATACTGTAAAGAAGTCTTTTGCAGCAGATTTGCCCCAATATGACATCTGATTTCTTGACTGCTGCTTCCATTGGTGCTGGTTGTGGAACCAAGTAATATGAAATCTTTAACAACTTCAATCTTTTCTCCATTTATTGTGGTGCTTCTTATTGAAGTTGTGAAGGCTTTTGTATTCTTTATGTTGATGTGTAATCCATACTGAAGACTGTCGTCTTTAATCTTCATCAATAAGTGCTTCAAGTCATCTTCACTTTAAGCAAGCAAGATTGTGTCATCTGAATATCACAGGTTGTTAATGAGTCTTCCTCCAATACTGATGTCTCATTCTCTTCATATAGTCCAGCTTCTCTGATGATTTTTCCCAGCATAAAGATTGAATAAGTATGGTGGAAGGATACAACCCTGACACCTTCCTTATTTTAACCATACACTATCCCCTTGTTCTGTTCAACAGACAGTCTCCTGGTCTATGTATAGATTCCTCATGAGCACAATTAAGTGTTCTGGAATTTCCATTCTTCTTAATGTTATCTATAATTTGTTATGATCCACACAGTCAACTGCTTTTGCATAGTCAATAAAACATCTTTCTGGTATTCTTTGCTTTCAGCCAAGATCCATCTGACATTAGCAATGATATACTTCATTCCACTTCCTCTTCTGAATCTAGCTTGCATTTCTGGAAGTTCCCTGTCAATATATTGATGCAACTGTTTTGAATTATCTTCTGCAAAATTCTACTTGCAGGAGATGTTAATGATAGTGTTCAATTATTTCCACATTCTGTTGGATCACCTTTCTTTGGAATAGGTACAATATGGATCTGGCTTACAGCCTGCCAGGTCTGCAAAAACAACAATCAAAACAAGACAGCCTGACAATCCCCTGCAGTGACTTATCAGGGCCATAGCCATCTTTAAGCATTCACAGTGTTTATTCTATATATATGTAACTGAGATTTACATATAAATATTACGGCGTAGTGACTACGGCATTTGACTGCTAACCAGAAGGCTGGTGGTTCAAACCCACCAGCCACTTCTCAGAAGGAAGATGGGGCAATCTACTTTTGTAGTGATATCACCTTGGAAACCCAAGGAGGGGTCACTATGAGTTGGATCTGACTTGACAGCAGTGAGGTTTTTTTTGTTTTTTTTTTAAATATATTTATTTCAGAAAGTTTTTCGAGCAATATGTACCCTAATTATACATGACAAAGTCTCTTCCACACTCTTTTATTCAATTCCATTTTATGATTTTTAATATTGTAGATCAAAACTCTCTAAACAGATCTATAATTAGGTTTTAATCTATGTTTTGACTATTGGCCCTAATTTCAGTGACTTCTTTCAAGAGTAATTTTTTATGTGACAATGTTGTATCTAATTGCTACTTATTGGTTAGGGAATCACTACAGAAAAATGTAAATTTACTGGATGAAGGAAAACAGAAGATTTGATTTTATCCTGGTTTTGCTGTTTACTACACTTGTAACATAGAAGAGACACATAACCTCTCAATATCTGCTTTATCCTTTGTTCTACTAGATAATGCTTGGGAACTTTTCAATATATATAGTATATATATTTCAATATATATAGTATTTGCTTGTACTTCCTGATGTATTATTTATAAGTATTGTAGTGCATTGCCCATAAATGATCAGGTTTAGGTCTTCAAATAGATTATTGTTTTTTAATTAATGGAAACTTCCTTTGGTTATTTGCTATTTTTACTACCTTAGTTCACCTACAGTGAGCATGTGCATCTATTTTTATTAACAAATACTCTTGGGAAATCAGTATTAAAGACATATTATAATCTGATATTTCATAGAATTTCAGAATTTTGGAGCACCTGAGGAGCCAACCTCTTTCCTCATTCACGAGTTCCCTCAAAAATGTCTCTAATACAAATTGATCATTGTTAGAACTCTTCCAGGGATACGAAAAGCAATATCAGAACAGAAAGATTGAAGTAACCTAAAGGAGACTGGAAAGACAAAGTACAGCAAAATGTGTCTGAATAAATATCAGTTTAATGACCAAAGCTTTGTCGTTGTCAGTTGCAAATATTTGTGTGCGAAGTAGAATGTTTTCAAGGTGTTGACCTTTCCAAAGCCGATCCCCAGGCTTGTTTGAACAACTGACTTTTTTCTGGTAGTGGAAAACCTAAGGAGCTCTGTTGGTGCAGTGCCTAAGGCATTTGACTACCATCCAGAAGATTGGCAGTTCAAACTCACCCGCTGCTCCGCGGAAAGAAGATGGGGATATCTACTTCTGTAAAGATTTACAGCCTTGGAAACCCAGGAGTCAGAATCAACTTGATAGCAGTGGGTTGGGTTTGGGGTTTAGTAGAGATCTTACCTGTTTTTGCCACCTGGGGACTCCCATGTTAAAAACAGGGCTGAAAAAAAAAAAAGATAAAAGAAAAATGGATAAAATTGTGTGGATTTGGTGTCAAGATACTCCTATCTCCTTGGCTCCATCACTCCGTAACTTGAGTTTTCTGTCAACCAGCTTTAGATTTTCATTTTAAAACTTATTGCTTGAAATACATTCCTGTAATGAAGACATTGAACTACTCTTAGTTAAAACTGCATCTGTCATTTAAAGCCTAGGTTATTCTATCTGCTGTAGTAGTACACTACACTGATTTTCCATTCCTAGTCCTTTGAACTTTTATAGCCATAGTTTCTTTCTCTCTCTCTCTCTCTTTCTTTCTTTTTTTTTTTTTTTTTTTGGCACAATGAACTTTAAAGGTTGTTTCTGTTTTTTTGTTTTGTTTTGTTTTCTCTTTGTGTCCAGGGCTGGTGAAAATTGTTTCTTGTGGTTCACTCTTCAAGTTTCTGGGTTGTAAATGGTTTTCTGTCTCCCATTTAAAATTCCTTACATTTTTGTTTGTTTTTTTTTTTTTTTTTTTTTTTTAACTATTTACTATTAAGTGTCAATATTTTGCAATTAATACAGTGAATTCAACAAGAAAACTTTCTGTGTGATGAAGATATTCAACTTGTCTGCAGTGTAATTGTATTGTTGAGCACCTGAAAATGAATTATAGAACACAATAGTCCTGCCATTGTCATTGGTAGAAAATATACTTCTATCCATGTTAATTGGTTTAGAGAATATATTGTTGATGTGTACTTCCATGGACAAAACTGAAATAAAAAGGCAAAAAATAATACAACAGAGGTAAAGAGTCAACCATATAAAATGTTTCAAAATTGTCATAATATTTACAAATAAATTATTCATTTACTTTATTGCCTCTATGAAGCAAACGTAATGCTTCCTCAATTAAATTAAACCTAGACTTCTTAATAATAAAACAAAATTACTAAGGAAAAAAAAAGACTTCTTATGAAAGTATGCAATGAATTGATTATACTTCTACTTCATAAATATTGTAATTTAATATGTTCCTTGGTGACAAGACAGTGTTTTGAAGGGATGATGTTGCAGTGAATAGTTTCTGAATCTGTTACATTAATCCTTTTTGAGTTTATATATTATCCTGATATGAAATGCATTTTCCATGAGGCAAAATCTTAACAAGGATTATGAATAACAAACAGTGGGTATTAATGCTATGTAATTAGAATGTGTTTAAGGTTTTAATACATATATTTTCAGCAGAGTTTTATCACTAAGAACATTTCTAATAGTTCACTGAAATTCTTCGGAATATGCAGCCTTCATGTGATCTCTTTCAACATACAAAAAATACATTTGCAAAGCATGCATTCAAAGTTTTAGTAGCATTCATTATTAAAGTTTCAGAAGGCTGAGTAATATTATGAATTTTTCAGATTGATGCATATGTGTACGTGATTGATAAATTATATTTTCTTAACAACCTTTTCAAGTTTAACTTTTTCTTATAATGGAGTGGGTGGACTTTAGGTTTAAAAACATTTGGGACATAAATAAATTTAAAGCCATTGTAAATCATCACGCTCTTAGCACAGTCATTCTCATGATGCCTTTTCATACAGTTAAAAATGTCTCCAGTGAAGAGTAAACGGACAAGCTAACAATCCTATATGAAATAATTCTAAATTGGATTTTTAGTTACTCAGCTGTTGTACTCATGTATTTTGTAAGGCTGTATTTCTAACACATTATGATTTTCATTAAGAAAAATAATTAAATCAAGGTTATGATAGTTTTTTCAAAGTAACCATTTTTATTATTTTATAAAAAGAAGGAAAAGAGTATGTTTAGATCTGATGTTTTCATTGTCGAAAATTTGTCATCTTTTATCATGCCAGTTCTCCTTACAAAATGGAATTTTACCCATTAGTGACATCCTAAGGGTAGGTCAGACTATGGCAGTGGCTAGCCACAATACAGAGGAACAGTATTTTCAGTGATATTGTTTAGGACTGTCAGACTGACTGGCTTTTACTTGGTTTTGTTACTGTTTTAAATTTGTTTACATAAAAGACATCCCTTTGTTGCATGTATGGTGCTTTACTCACATTACCTACATTGTATGGTTGTTCAAGGCAAATAGATGACATGTTGTTGATAGGTGACATCAAGCCAGTTCCAATTTCTAGTGACTGTGTACAACAGAATGAAAACTGCCTAGTCCTGCACCATGCTCATAATCTTTGCTCCGCTTGAGCCCATTGTTACAGTCACTGTGTCAATCCATCTCGCTGAGGGTCTTTCCCTTTTACACTGACCTTGATATCCTTCTCCAGGGAATGGTCTCTTCTGACAACAAGACCCAAGTAAGTGAGATGAAGTCTGACCATTCTTCCCTCCAAGGAACATTCCAACTGCACTTCTTCCAGGACAGATTTGGTCATTCTTCTAGCAGTCCATGTATTTTCAGTATTCTTTGCCAACAACACAGTTCAAAGGCATCAACTTTTCTTGGGTCTTTCTTCTTCATTGTCCAGCTTTCACATACATAGGAGACAACTCAAAATACCATGGCTTGGATTAGGCGCATGATAGTCTTCAAAGTGACATCTTGGCTTCTTAACATATTAAAGGGGTCATTTGCAGCTGATTTGCCTAGTGCAATACATTGTCTTATTTCTTAACTCTTGTTTCCATGAATGCTGATAGATCCAAGTAAAATGAAATCCCTGACAACTTCAATCTTTTCTCCATTTATCATGATGTTTCTTATTGTTCCAGGTATATAGATTTTTATTTTCTTTATGTTGAGATGTAATTCATATTACAGGCGGTAACCTTTCATCTTCATCAGTAAGTGCTTCAAGTCATCTTTACTTTCAGCAAGAAAGATTGTGTCATCTCCATATCACAGATTGTTAATGAGTCTTCCTCCAGTTCTGATGCCATATTCTTCTTCATGTAATCCACCTTCTCAAATTACTTGTTCAACATACAGACTGAATAAGTATAGTGAAAGTATAAATCTCTGAGGCACATCTTTCTTGATTTAAACCATGAAGCATACTCTTGTTCCATTTGAACAAGTGCCTCTTTGTCTACGTACAGGTTCCTTTTAAGCACAATTAAGTTTTCTGGAATTCCCATTCTTCACAACATTATCTATAATTTGTTATGATCCAAAAAAATTGAATGGCTTTGCATTATCAATAAAATATAGGTAAACATCTGTCTGGTATTCTTTGCTTTCAGCCAAGATCTACATGACATCAGCATTGATATCCTTTGTTCCATGGCCTCTTCTGAATCTGGCTTGAATTTCTGGCTGTTTCCTGTCAATATACCACTGCAACCATTTTTGAATTATCTTCAGCAAAATTTTGTTTGCATGTGATGTGATATTGATATCATTTGATAATTTCCTCTTTCTCTTGGATCACCTTTCTTTGGAAAGGGCACGAGTATGTATGTCATCCATTCAGTTGGCTAGGTAGTTGTCTTCCAAATTCTTGGCATAAACTAATGAGGACCTCCAGTGCTGCATCCTTACTTGAAACTTCTCACTGAGTACAGCGTGTGTAGACCTCATTATTTTGATATTGTTGTAGATTTTTTTTAAATACTAAGTAATCCTAGACATGAATTAGTTGCCATCAAGGCAATTCCAACTTGTGGTGACCCCATGGATGTCAGAGTATAACTACACTCCACAAGGTTTTTAATAGTGGACTTTTGGAAGGAGATCACAAGGTCTCTTTCCTAGACATCTCTGGGTGGACTCCAACCCATAACCTTTTGGGTAGCAATTGAGCATTTTAACCATTTGCACCACCCAGGGACACCAATCCTAGATATAGTTTAATTTTCATAATTGTATTGACTTTTGTTCTTGAAACTTATGATACATATATTTGTAAAGTAAAATCCCCAGATTGTCTCCAACTATTCAATTTGAAAAGTGGGAGTGATCATTCAAAATATCCTCAGAAGATATCTGACAACCAAACACATTTGCCAGATTCATCCTAATGAAAATAATTTTGTCCTAAGCTTTCCTGATAATTAGTTCTTAACTAGTGCATGTGCTATCAACTGAAACAGGCCATACCTTTAAAGGAATAATTAGTTCATATTTCAAATATTTGAAAAAGTACAAGAATATAATCACAAAATTTTAATATATTTAAGTTGGTTAAATAGTTCATAAAATTTATTATTTTAGATATTTTTATGTAGAATTTTCTAAGTCTTAAATAAATATTTCAAATATGAACAGATTACACAACTAAGGAATAAATAAATAATGACTTGGTTCAATACAAAGCATATACCCATCAACAGAAGAATGGATAACCAAACTACGGTACATACACACAGTAGAATACTATGCAACACTGAAGAATATCATAGAATCCTCAGAACACATTACATGGATGAACTTGGAGGACACTGTGCTGAGTGAAATAACTCAATCACAGAAGGACAAATATTATACTAGTGCACTATCACTTGACTGCTAACCAGAAGGCTGGTAGTTCAAACCCACCAGCCACTCCTTGGAAGGAAGATGGGGCAATCTACTTCTATAGTGATACTGCCTCAGAAACCCAAGGAGGGGTCGCTATAAGTCAGGTCTGACTTGATGGCACATAACAACAACAATCATAAAATTCAAGGAAAGTTTTACATATGGAAGGAAAGTTTCTCTGTTGGTTACCAAGGATGGGAAGGGAAGGGAAGGAAAATTGTTAGATAGGTAAAAGACAAGTATTGATTTGGTTGCAGGGAAAGGCAATATACCAAAAGTGAGTGGCCAAAAAAATGACACTAAGAAAAAAGAAGACACAGAGAACTGCACACGAGGTACAGACAACAAAGAGAAACAATTTACATATACAATACTGCATTATCAGTAATAACAAACATTAATCTATGGGTGGATACATAGGTTTGTTGTTGTGTTGTTAAGTCGAACCACTCATAGTGACCCCTCCTTGGGTTTCCGAGGCGGTATCACTATGGAAGTAGATTGCCCAACCTTCCTTCTGAGGAGTGGCTGCTGGGTTTGAACCACCAGCCTTCTAGTTAGCAGTCAAGTGCCTTAGGCACTACACTACCAGAGCTCCTGACATTTACGCTAGGTAGGTACATTCTTTAGAACAATCAACCATGGAATATCCAAAGGGCAGTATTTGCACAGGAAGATAGCTCACCCAGCAGAAATGCATAGGAAAGGACACAAGGAAACTATAATCACAGGGAGAAAGTGGGAAGAGAGCTGTTACATTTTGGGGAATTGCAGTCAATGTCATGAAACAAAATGTGTATGAACAGTTGAATGGAAAATGAATTTGCTCTGTAAAATTTCAGCCAAACTAAAATCTTAAAAAAAGAAGGAATCAAAGTTTAAAAAAAAAAAAAAAAAAAGCATGTGAGTATCTACTGATAGCTGATGATATTGAATACCTTGAATACCATTTCATGTGCTCATTGGCCATTCAGATATCTTCCTTTTTGCAGTGTCTTTTAAAAGCCATTTTGTCCATTTCAAAAGAGCTCTTATAGCATCATGGTTATAGTGTTTGGCTGCTAACCAAAAGATTGGTAGTACAAACCCACCAGCTGCTCCTCAGAAGAAAAATGAGGTGATCTGCTTCAGTAAAGACTTACAGTGTTGGAAACCCTGCGGGGCAGTTCTATTCTGTCCTATAGCATCGCTTTGAGTCACAATCAACCTGAAGACAGTGGGTTTGGTTTTATTTAGTCCATTTAAAAATTAGGTTGTTTGATTTTTATCTTAATTGATTTAAAGGAGTTTATATATATATATATATTGAATGAGTCCTTTGTCTTATATAAATATTGCAAGTATCTTCCCTCATTTGTCTTGAATTCTCACTTTCTGAATAATGTTTTTTGAGGAAAAGCTTCATGTTAACAAAATGTAATTTATCCTTTGATTAAGTTTAATTTACCAAAGTATAGTTTAAACATTATGATTAATGTCTCTAATGTTTTATCCAGTCTGCCTAAAAATTCTTGACCTAGTCCATCTAATATTTAGAAATATGATTTTTTATTATTATTTGTCATGTAATATTTAAAAACATAACTATTTTATTATTCAATTTAGTTTTACAATCTATATGCATTTAATTTTGCTAATGTTTTTAGAAAGGAAATGTTATTTTTGTATGGATAATCATTTGACCTGGTATGCTTATTATAAAGACAATCCTTTTCCTCTATACTGTAGTAATATCTTTTTCCTAATTCTGGTGACTATATACATATGAGTTTGTTTCTCAACTCTCCATTCTGTTGTATGGGCCTGTTTGTTCTTCCTTGTACCAATATCACACTGTTCAATGATTATTTGCATAAATCATGATATCAGGTGATGTATGTCCTTCAAATTTGTTTTTCCAAGATCTGTCCTTTTTGGATTTTTACGTTTCAATTTCTGTCTAAATAGTAGAATCCTGTCTGTAGGCTAGGAGTTTGATTGGGATTATGTTATATTTATAGTTTAATGTGGAGGAAATTTCCATCTTAATTTTGAGACTTCTAAGTGGTGAACATAGTATATTTCTCTATGCACTTGTATCATTGAGAGTCTTTTAAAAATGTCATTTTAGCAGTTACTGTAGAGTTTACAAGTTTTGTTCTTGATTTATTAGCATCTAACCTAAATTAAGATTGTTTCCAGATATTGTAAGAACCTTAAAGCAGTTGGAAAATATTTCATCCATTCTTTCCTTTTGTACTACTATTGTCATAAAATTTACTTCTACATATATTCTACATTTCAGAACCAAATACTGTATTTCATTCTTGTTTTTGGCTCTAGTCAAAAGGTCTAATATACATGTAATCAGAAGCCTAGATAGAAGATGAGAGGAAGGAAGGGAACGGAAAGGGATGTATAGAAGTAATATTTTAAGAAATATTGACTAAGTTTCATTTCAAGCTGTCAGAAGATATTAAATAATAGATTCTACAAGTTCTATTGACTCTTAACAGGTTGCATAAAATATACATGTGAAGTAAACCACACCTAGGACATATCCAAGGAAAATCAGAGACAGAAAATGATTAAGTACAATGAGTAAAAAGGGTACATAATTTTGAAAGGAACAATTAAGTTTAATTTTTTTTTTTAAAAAAGTATAATAAAATGTTTGAATTTGATGGAATGTTCTCATAACCAGTTTAAAAATTAAATATAGTTACTTTGTTCATATATCAATAAATTCTAAGATGGATAGGTGATGTCATAAATGATGATATAGAAAATATATATTTTCCAAAGAGTGTATATCAAGGTCAGCTTTGTTCTGTCTCAAACCTTAATAGCTTATAATAAGGTATACCCTTTGTCTTAGTTACCTAGTGTGGCAACAACAGAAATACCACAGGTGGATGGCTATACCGAGCAGAAATTTATTCTCCAGGTTGAGGAGGCTAGAAGTCCAAGTTCAGAGGCCCAGCTTTAGGAGATGTCTTTCTCTCTCTGTTTCTCTTGGTCCTAAGAAGATCCTAGTATAGAGACCCTGGGGTGAAGGGACATGTTCTGCTCCTGGCCCTTCTTGCTTGGTGATAGTAGGCTCCCCCTCTCTGCTCGCTCCTCTCTCCTTTTGTCTCTTATAAAATAAAAGATGTTGCAAGCCACATCCAAGGGTAACCACCCTTACAGCAGATCAGTGCTGTGACAGGATTAAGGGTGCTGCATCCCACTCTAATTCTCTTAAAAGTGATTGGCTTATCACATCAGATCATATCATGGGCGATCCTTACATAACTGACACATTACATCATTATATAACTGCCAAACCACTGATAATCACAGCCCAGCCAAGTTGACACTTTCTTTTTTTTGGAAAATGTTTAATACATGATACTTTTATGGGGGGAAAAAAAAGTATGTACCCATCATATTTCTAGATCCACAGGCTCTGCTTCTGTTTTGTTTCTCCAAGATCCAGAATGATTAAAAGTACATCAACAGTGATATTACTGGTCACCAAGCTGTTGGAAATATGAGTATGATGATTTACTCATCGGCCTTTGAAACTTCTACCTAGAAGACACCCACATCAGTTCTCACATTCCACTGTCAAAGGAAATCCTATGATCATATGGTCAGTGGTCTGAGAGGATATTCAGAGGAAAACCATAGTTCGTAGAGATTAATGAATGAAAGCTTACGGGCTAGAAATAAAAATTATGTTTTTTTCTGGATGGCGTAGTGCCTAAGGCATTTGACTGCTAACCAGAAGCCTGGCAGTTCAAACCCACCAGCCATTCCTTGGGAGGAAAGTTGGGCAATCTACTTCCATAGTGATACTGCCTCAGGAACCCAAGGAGGGGTCGCTATGAGTCAGATCTGACTCTACAGCAGTGGGTTTTTTATTTTTATTTTTTATCTTACCACTGTACACAGCTGTTTTGGGGAAAGCTCATCTGCATTTTTGTGTTGCTTGTGCTCTGTTTTTCAGTTCTTATGTCTATAAATCAAGAAGCCACATCTGGACTTGATATAGAAATATCTGTGTGTTATACATGCTAGTTCAAGATAACATTGTGCATCAACCAGAGACACAAGACTCTGAGCTTTCTGTTTGACTTGTTGAGGCTTTGGCCTTATTCATTTTTGAAAGGGAAAGAATACTGTTTGTCCATGGGAAGGAGAATAGAAGCCATTATAGCTGATCCCAACTATTGGGGTTATCCTCCTGCTGAGCTTATGGTAAATTTGTATGTGTGTGTGTGTGTGTGTTTTCCAGGAAAACAGAGTCATTCTAAGTACCTGAATATAAATGAACATTGAGAAACCTAAAAAAAAGTTAGGTTTTCATGAATGTGAAGGAGCTGAGTCAACAAAGTATAGGGAAGTCCCTGTGAAAAAGCAGAGAAACTGCAATGATAAGGTTAGAAACCACAGCTGAACACCTCAGCATGATACATAGAAGAAGGTGTTTCTCAAAAGTTATCTTGAAACCCTGCCTTTTATAAGAATCTCTAAAAATGTTCCCTGCACTGATCTCAGTTGGCAGTAGTGTATGGTGATTCTCAGTTCTCACCATGAAGCAGCTGTGAACCTCAAATCTGCTCACTTGTATGGTTGCAACAACCTTCAGGGAATAATGACCTCTGTTTCTCTCCCACTTATTAAAAGAGGATTCTAGTATATATAGCTGCAAATTTCTCCTCTGTCATGTAGAGAATTTGAAAGTTATAATTCAATTATACTAAATTGCAACATAGTACCTAAGGTACTTGACTGCTAACCAGAATGCTGGAGCTTCAAACCCACCTGCCACTCCTCAGAAGGAAGTTTGGGCAATCTACTTCCGTAATGATACCACCTTGGAAACCCAGGGAGGAGTCGCTATGAATCGGATCCGACTCAATGGCACATAACAACAACAACAACAACAAATTGCTAAAAGCCATCCCATCAACTTTGAATTTAGTTGTAGCTATAAGATTTATTTTGGCTAATGAAATACCAAAAAATAATAAGCTGCTTCTGGACAATATATGACTCTAAGAATCTAAGAATGAGTGCAAGATTTCCCCACACCCACATCCTTTGCCTTGAAGATGATGGAAATGTGTCAAGATGGACCTCCATCAGCTGGGGTTCCTGGGTGATAAGAATGAGTAGAACCACTTTGGACATGTACTGTTAGCAGGAAATAAAATTTTGCCACATTAAGTCACTGAGATTTAGGAGTTATTCTACTGCAACCTGACTATACTAATACATAACAACAATAAACTCTCAGCCACACACACACACACACACACACACACACACACACACACAATCTCAGTAGTTTTAAGAAATAAGATATTATTTATTGCCACATATCAATCAGTCTCAGGTTGGGGAGAGGTCTCTGATTTGTGCCATCTTCACCCAGAACCCAGACTAATGCAGCAACCATTGTATTTAATGTTGCTTGCCTCAGATGGAAAAATCAGTGGTTCCTATTAGTTCTTTCCAGAAATGACACAGGAAACCTGGGCTATATTTCATTGACCAAAGCAAAACATACACACAGAAGCAATAATAAAATTAACTTCCAAGAGACTGGCAAGTACAATCATGTCGTATACCAGGAGGGAAAGGTGAACTGGAATATTTCTTAATATCACTAGTGATTGCCACAGTGGTATCAAACTCAGAGAGATAGTGAATAGATTTTGAAAGAATTCTCACAAATTAGGCAGGTAAGTTATATTAAAGGATACAAAATTCAAGTGGGATAAAAAATGGTTATACATTCAGATCCCAAAAATCATCTCTTCAAGTTCCCAACAAACTACATGAGTGCTCAACAACAAACCAAACACAAAAAGCAACAGTTTTTGCTAAAAATAAACAAATTAAAAATCAATGCTGCTGCTACCAAAAAAAAAAAAAGAAAAGAACGAAAGAAAGAAGAAGAAAATAAAAAGAAATTCAATTACTAGTATTAAATTATCTTTAAAGAGAAAAATGTATTCCTTAACCTTATATATCAGTGAGTCATGCCTGTCATTTCTGAGCAAAATATTGTAAAGGAT
>NW_006921847.1:4235581-4242142 GCF_000298275.1 Orycteropus afer afer | reverse complement strand
CTGCTCTTCATTGGAAGTAAAGAAAGAAAAATAAAATGTATGAAAGTAATAGGGAACTTTTAGGAAGGATTTTGTAACATCTTTCAGAACATAAAATGAACAACAAAAATGGCATTAACAACAACAACAATTACTAAGCTGTTGCTTAGGAGCTCTGGTAGCAGAGTGCCTAAGGCACTTGACTGCTAACCAGAAGGCTGGCGGTTCAAACCCATCAGCCACTCCTCAGAAGGAAGATTGGGCAATCCTACTTCCGTAGTGATACTGCCTCGGAAACCCAAGGAGGGGTCGCTATGAGTCGGGGCTGACTCGATGGCAAATAACAACAACAACAACAAAGTAGATGAGACAAAGTCTGGCAATTCTTACTTCCAAGCAGCATTCCAGTTACACTTTTTCCAGGACAGATTTGTTAGTTCTTTTAGCAGTCCATGGTACTTTCAGCATTCTTCGCCAACCCCATAACTCAAAAGCATCAACTCTTCTTTGGTCTTCCTTATTCACTGTCCAGCTCTCACATGTATATCATGTATATGAGTCAATTGAAAATTGTATCAGGTGCACTCTAGTCCTCAAGGAGACATCTTTACTCCTCAGTACTTGAAAGACATCCTTTGCAGCCGATTTGCCCAGTGCTATTCATCATCTAGGAGCTCTGGTAGCATAGTGCCTCAGGCACTTGACTGCTAATCAGAAGGCTGGCAGTTCAAACCCACCAGCCACTCCTCAGAAGGAAGATTGGGCAATCTACTTCAGTAGTGATACTGCCTTGGAAACCCAAGGAGGGGTCGTTATGAGTCAGGTCTGACTCGACAGCACACAACAACATACATCATCTATCCTGACTGCTGTTTCCATTGGTGTTTAATTTAGAATCAAGTAATATAAAGTCTTTGACAACTTCAATCTTTTCTCCATTTATCATGATGCTGCTTATAAGTCCAGTTGTGAAGATTTTGTTTTCTTTTTATTGATGTGTAATCCATACCGCAGACTGTAGTCTTTAATCTTCATCAGTAATTGCTTCAAGTCATTCTCATTTTCAGCAAGCAAAGTTGTGTCATCAGTGTATCACAGATTGTTAATTGTTAATGATTCTTCCTGCAATCCTGATGCCACATTCTTCTTCATATAGTCCAACTTCTCGGATTATTTGCTAAGCATATAGATTGAATAAGTATGGTGAATGGATTCAACCCTGACACACTCTCTTTGATTTAAAACCATGCAGCGTCCCATTGTTCTGTTTGAATGACAGCCTCCCGCTCTATGTACAGGTTACTCATGAGTACAATTAAGTGTTTTGGAATTCCTATTCATCTCAATATTACCCATAATTTGTTATTATTCACACAATCAAATGCCTTTGCATAGTCAATGAAACACAAGTAATCATCTTTCTGGTATTCTTTGTTTTCAGTAAAGATCAATCTGACATCAGCAATGATATCCCTCATTACACATCTTTTTCCAAATCCAGTTTGTGTTTCTGGAACTTCTCTGTCAATATACTGCTGTAACCATTTATGAACTTTCTTCAGTAAGATTTTTCTTGCATGTGATATTGTTTGATAATTTCCACATTCTGTGGGATCACCTTTCTTTGACATGGGTACAAATATGGATCTCTTCCAGTCAGCTGGCCAGGTAGTTATCTTCCAAATCTCCTAGCATAGTCAAGTGAGTGCCTCAGCATGGTATCCATTTGTTGAAACATCTCCGTGTGTACTCTGTCAATTCCTGGAGCTTTTATTTTCGCCACTTCCGTCAGTGCAGCTTCAACTTCTTCCTTCAGTACCGTTGGTTCTTGATCATATGCCACCTCCTGAAATGGATGATCATTGACAAATTCTTTTTGGTACAATGACTGTGTGTATTCTCTCCACCTTCTTTTAATGTTTCTTGCATCTGGTGGCGTAATGCCTAACGCATTTGACTGCTAACCAGAAGGCTGGTGGTTTAAATCCACCAGCTACGCCTTGGAAGGAAGGTTGGGCAATCTACTTCTGTAGTGATATTTCCTTGGAAACCAAAGGAGGAGTCACTATGAGTTGAATCCGACTCCACGGCAGTGGTTATGTTTGCATCAGTCAATATTTTGGCCATAGAATCTTTCCAAATTGCAACTTGAGGCTTAATTTTTTTCTTCAATTCTTCCAGCTTGAGAAATGCTGAGTGTGTTCTTCCCTTTTGGTTTTCTAACTCCAGGTCTTTGCACATTTCATTATAATAATTGACTTTGTCTTCTTGAGCTGCTCTTCAAAATCTTCTGTTCAACTCTTTTATCTTGTCATTTCTTCCATTTGCTTTAGCTATTCTCTGCTCAAGGGCAAGGTTCAGAGTCTCTTCTGTCATCCACCTTGTCTTCTTTTCTCGTCTTTTTAATGAATTTTGCTTTCTTCATGGATGATGTTCTTGATGTCATCCCACAATTCCTCTGGTTTTTGGTCACTGATGTTCAGTCCATCAAATCTATTTCAGAAATTAGTGACCAAGAAAAGACTAAGTCCCAGGTAGAATGCAGAGTGTGACAAACAGTGACTTTATAGTCTAAAATGTCTCAAGTGGCCACCTCTTTCATAAGAGTATGATGCATCCTTAAATTCATTGAGCCTCAGTTGCCTTCTACAAAATCTGGGCAAATAGTTCTTAAAGTACTGTGGGAACATGGATATTAAATAGGATTATACATGTAAGCCACTTGGTTTATAAAAGGTGATCATCTAGTTTTTTTGTGACTTTCCCCTTCTTAAATCTACAACCATCCATCAAAGAGATGATTGAGAAGAAGAGTGCTCAGTATGTCTAAAAAACCCAATAAGCATAAAATTTAGAGTTGAAGATACCCAGCTCTGTCAAACACTTCCAAGAAATAAAACAGGAAAAGAATTAAAGAGGCAATTATATTTATCATTTCAGAGCCCACTGGCAACCTCTGAGAAAAGAATAAAAATCTCATTTTTTGGGGGTTCATCAGGAAACGACAGGTGAATTTGATTAAGAATTATCACACATAGATTCCAAAAGTTCTGAATGAGTTAAAGAAGAATCCATAGAAATCTTTCTTATTATCTCCTATAATTACTAGCTAGAAGGAATACTTCATCTTTCATCAAAACATATCACACCTGAACACTAAGTTGTTGTTGTTGTTGTTATTTGCCATCAAGTCGGCCCCGACTCATAGCGACCCCTCCTTGGGTTTCCGAGGCAGTATCACTACAGAAGTAGGAATGCCCAACCTTCCTACAGAGGAGTTAAGCATCCCAAAAACATGTGAGCTGAAAAACACAATGAAAACTAATCTAATCTGAACTTTCCAGGCTTCAAAAATGTCCAAGACATGATCTTTTATTTACCCAAATCAATCTATTGACTAGTTATAATTGACTACAGACAATCACCTTTAAAAAAATTTTATTCTTTTTGTATTTATCCCAGGGCCTTTCAAGGAGCTTTGTGTATTAACTAGGCAAACAACTTGAGACATTGCCTCCAGATAGATGTATTTGAAATAAACAGATACCATTAATATATCCAGAGAGTTGGTCAGGCAGGCATTTCTGCTCAAGTGTGCAGTTGCACACTGCTGAGCCATTACCCTGAGATGCAGAATAGAGCTGTGGCATGTGACTTTCGGCAAGTATCCCTTCAGTTCTCCAGGAGATGAGAAGGTAAATTTGACAAAAGAAATACTTTGCCTTTATTGTCCATCAGCACCTTTAACAACCTAGTGCAATGCCTGGAGGACCATAAGAATGGAAAGGAAGAGATATCTTTTTCAGCTTGACTTTTTTTCTTGTGAAAAGACAAAAGAAAGAATAAGGGAAAAATATTTTTAAAACATCGATATTGCCTTAGTCTTCTTCTTCTTTTTTTTTTTTTTTTAATAAAGAGTAATTCTTCAGTGTATATTGTATAATACCAAAAAACAAAAACAAAAACACCTCACTGCTGTTGGGTTGAATCCAACTCACAGCAACCTCTCCTTGGGTAAGTAGATTGCCCAGCCTGCCTTCCAAGGAGTGGCTGGTGGGTTTGAATCTCCAGCCTTCTGGTTAGTAGTCAAATGCCTTTATCACTACTCCACCAGAGCTCCCTATTGTATAATGGACCATGTTTAATCCCTGTGCTCTTCTCTGTAAAGAAATTATCAAAGCCAACTAATATCAGAAAAACAAGATCAAACACATCATATCATGCAGCTAACTTAAATTGTATTAGCTACTAATTATAGAAGTTGTGAAGTGGGACCCTTGAGAAGGATAGGGCATTTGAGAGCCTTGAACGAGACCAATGAACATCAGTTGGTCTATTGCAGAGTTATCTGGGTCTCTGGAATGGAGGCCAACAGCAATGACTCATTACAACTTCAGGCAATGTATCTTTAATTCTGGAGATAGAGCACTATTTAGAGAAAGTAACCTCCTTTGGCTCTTGTCAAGGCAACTGGGAAAGGGAGTTTGGAGATATCCAAGAAATACATTTTACTGTGGAGGAAATTGGGTGTCTATTTCTGAAATTATATGTGGGTTTTAAACACCAAGAAAGAATGTAGCATACCTCATACATTTGCATGTTTTTTGTATATTGCCATTTATGTATATGTTAAATCATTTAAAAAAAAAAAGTTGTGGTGTCTTAAAATATTAAGATTTAAAATAAAATTCTGATACAATCATAATAAAAAAGTATAAACAAAAAATAGTATATTAGCTAAGTTATCTCCTGGATGAAATATCTAACAGAGTGCTTCATAATGATTGAGTTGATTTAATACACAAAATAACCATATACACGTAAAAAGTACATTGATAATACCACTCATTGAGTTCTCACTATGTATAAGGCACTGTATCCAACAACTTAAAAGCTGATAATTATTTTTCTATATTTTATAGATGAATAAACTGAGTTCTTACTGGGGATGACTTTAAGCAATAAGTGGTAGAACCTGAATTTCAGGATTTGGATTGTAAGGGATGTTTATCAGACTTCAGAATTAATATTCTTAACCAAGAGAATTTGGATATAAATCATGAAGAAAAATTATTTTTTATAAAAATTAGTCAATACCATATGGGAAAATGGAAGATGAATCTTATGTAAGGAAAACAATTTTGCTTAAATATCCTCAAACTCCTCTTTTCACTTGTACCAAAAAGGTCATAAAAAGTGCAGTACACCTACAATGATTCTTACCTGAAGAATACACATACTTGTATACCCATGCATAAACACTCATATAGACAGAAGATGCCAGATACACAGAGGAAGGAAGGAAAAAGGGAGGGAAGGAAGGAGATCAGAAGGAAAGGAGGGAGGAAAGAGAGAGAGAGGGAGATATATAAACCCAGAGTTGGTTTAAACATGTTGAAGAAACAAGATGTAGCAAACAAATACTATTGTGGTGAGAATTGCAATGCTCAGTCTTTAGAAATATTTATGAGAAATTTAAGCCAGCATAGTAGAGAGGTCAGGATAATAAGTAACCCCTTCAATCTAGCTTCATTTTTAAATGTGTACACTCACTCCTCACTTATCAACATGGTCTAGGAAACAGATCCATGTCCTATGCAAAAATCAGAAAATCAGAGTCATGCTAACCTTCATCAACCAAATGCATCTCAGGCTCCAGGAGTCATCTCAGTGGTGGTCCCATGGGGCTGCTGCCTCCTCTGCAGCTGCTGTCTATGGCTCCTTCCCTCCTCTCTGAGCCTTGACTTTCATCATTCTGACAGGTTGGCTTGTGCCCTTTCAAACCACAAGTAGGGCTTATTGGATCGGAATTTGCAGCAGAAGGGGACCTTCTCTACCCCGACGCACACAGAATTCTTGCACTCCATAGAAATGCTTTCCTACCTAGGACCACCACACTGACTCCAGCATCCCCAAGTGTGCAAATGGTGGTTCTCAGTATCTGCAGTACTGTGCATCCTGTGTGTGTCCTTCTGCCTCTTTTCTTGCAGATTCTCTCTCCACAGCCACAGTTCTGCTAGAAAACGGGGTAGCCTCCAGCCTACATGCCTGGCTAGGATTCCGGAGTCTTAAGTGTGCTGGAAGTTGAAGTAACTGATTTTTCCCCCTTTCTATTTTAACTTTATTCACATCCAAGACTAGGGAGAAGTACGGGATGGGAGGAATCAAGGACTTGGGACTCAGGAGGAGGGCACTCTCTAACACAAAACACTTGGCTTTAAGGTGATTTAAGCAGGTTTTTTTTTTTTTTTTTTAAACTATTTTTTGTAAATGGGAAATGCTGGATAAAGAGATTCTTGATAAGTAGGGAGTAGATGTAACTAATTTTCACTTTGACTTTAATATTTTTACTTTATTTGATACTAAATTGTCTGGCATTGCGAATATTCACTAATCAAAGCCTTTTGTATTAAGTAGACATTTTTAAGGCCAATTCTATTGGAAAGATGAAAGGTCTCATGCATTGAAATTTTGTTCCCTTTGACATTAGATCCATTGATTTTTCTTAAAAGATGTTTATATACATCAATTTAAAAGCTTTCTAGAGGAGAGTGTATAATTAAGTATTGACATTCTGAAATG
>NW_006921847.1:4198881-4235469 GCF_000298275.1 Orycteropus afer afer | reverse complement strand
ACTATTTATGACAATGTTCATTTATTCCTATGTTCTGCTTCAAAGCAGATGATGATTAATTCATTCCAAAAATCCATGGAGTATTTCTTGCAATTATAATTAAACATTTTTTTCATCTTTATCAGATTCTAAGTGGGAAAGAAGAGATGATTGATTTTGAGCCAAGGGGATTGCCTTTGTGTCAAACATCAAGACATATTTCTTTATTGAGAAAGACACTATCCAATGTATATTTGAATAAAAGAACATGGATCTCCTATTACATTTTTTGTTACAGGATTTTTTTTTCCTCCTGATCATTTCCCATGAATTTTAGTCTTACCTTTTTTATATATGCGAGACAATTATTTGATATAAGATAGGGAGAGAGAGGATCCAATTTACCTGGCAAGTGAAAAACTTTAATTACTTCCATCTTTGTCTTGCCCTGCCACCTCAGAGCATAGAGAATTTGAAATAAGCAGTTATCATTTAACTCTGTGGAATTAAAAATTAATTAATATTTTCCCCATCCTTCTTCTTTCCCAGGAGCTTCAAGTGTGAAATGGGCTGTCCTGATATCAACCCCAATAGAAATAGGAAAAAGTTATGTACTTTTAATAGGAATTTTTTTCTTTTCCTGATAACATAATTCATCTTAGTATTTGAAGAATTTCTAAACTATGTATAAAGGCATATAAACACTATACACTCTAGTGGCACTTAAACACTGGAGGTAAATTGCCTTGATTAGACTTTTGTTTCTTTCAGTTGCTAGCTTTGTGACCCTTCCATGCTACTGTTTTGTCCTCTTTAAAATATGAATAAAATTAGTAATGACTGTTTTGACTAGTTAGCCTAAATAAGTCAATAGATGCAAAGTATTTCATAGAATTGCTGACCTATAGACTATATTTTTTAGTTGTTGTAGTTATGTGCCGTCAAGTCGGCCCCGACTCAAAGCGACTCCTCCTTGGGTTTCCGAGGCAGTATCACTACAGAAGTAGGATTGCCCAACTTTCCTTCTGAGGAGTGGCTGGTGGGTTTGAACTGCCAGCCTTCTGGTTAGCAGTCAAATGCCTTAGGCACTATGCTACCAGATCTCCTATAATCTTTAGTGCTAGCTATTATATTATTATTTTATTAATATGAACAATGTATTCTATTGTTCCATAAAGTCTGTTTCTTTATATTCGCAATGGACTTCTACTAAGGACAAGTTTTAGAAAATAATTCCTGCATGAAGTCCTAGAAAACCATTTTGATGCAAAATCTCATTTAAACAAATGAAAAAGAAATTGTCATCCACAAATTAAAAATCCTTGGATTACAGTGTATTTGACATTTGACTTAACCTATTATTTAACTCTAATTATATATGTAAAAGTATATTTGTTATGGTTATGAAATGTGTTATAAATAAATAATTTTTTTTTACAGGGACATGAAATTTATTAGAGCCTGACTGCATTTAGTATAAAGTATAGGACTATCCTTATTCATCAATTAAGTTTTATGTTCAAGTGTTTCTGTGTGACAAACTAACAGAAAACTTAAAGACTTTGGGTGAATAATCAATACAAAAATTAGCAAACTTGTAGTTTGACCATATCAGATAATTTTTATGTACCCTTATTAAGATATTTTGCAAAAGCCACGTCAGCATAATATCTCCACATGTAATTGTCGATAGGTTGAGAGATAGGGCATTTTGTATTTTGTTATACATATTTTTTGTTTATATTTTAAATTTTCTATTAATGATCATAGTTCAATGCTGCAGCTACTATGTCAATCCATCTTGTTAAGGGCTTCCCCTTTTTCTCTAACCCTCCACTTTAGCAAGCATTGTATCCTTCTCCAGGGAATGGTCCCTTCTGACATGACCAAAGTAGGTGAGATGAAGTCTGCCCATTCTTGCTTGAAGGAGCATTTTGGCTGCACTTCTTCCAGGACAGATTTGCTAGTTCTTTCAGTATTCTTCACCAACACTATAACTCAAAAGCATCAACTTTTCTTTGGTCTTCCTTATTCCTTGTTCAGCTCTCATATGCATATGAGGTGATTGAAAATGCCATGGCTTGGGTTAGGTACACCTTAGTCTTCACAGAGACATCTTTGCAAGAGCAAAGCACTCTAACAAGGTCTTTTTGCAGCAGATTTGCCTAGTGCAATACAATGTCTGGGGTCTTGATTGTTGTTTCCATTGGTGTTGGTTGTGGAACCAAGTAATATGAGATCTTTGACAACTTCAATCTTTTCTCCATTTATTGTGATATTGCTTATTGGTCTAGTTGTGAGGATTTTCATTTTCTTTATGGTGAGATGTAAACCATACTGCAGACTGTAGTCTTTAATCTTCATCAATAAGTGCTTCAAGTCATTCTCGCTTTCAGTAAGCAAAGTTGTGTCAACTGCATATTGCAGATTGTCAATGAATCTTCCTCAAATCCTGATGCCACATTCCTCTTCCTATAGTCCACCTTCTTGAATTAGTTGCTGAGCATATAGATTGAATAAGTATGGTGAAAGAGTACAACCCTATGCACTCCCTTCCTGATTTTATATCATGCAGTATCCACTTGTTCTGTCCAAATGACAGCTTCTGGTTGATGTACACGTTGCTTGTAAGCACAATTAAGTGTTCTGGAATTCCCATTTTCAGTGCTATCCATAATTTGTTATGATCCACACAATTGAATGCATTTGCATAGTCAATAAAACACAAATAAACATCTCTCTGATATTCTTGGCTTTCAGCAAAGATCCATCTGATATCAGCAATGATCTATCTCGTTCTATGTCCTATTCTGAATGCAGCTTGCATTTCTGGAAGTTCCCTGCCAATATACTACTGCAAATGTTTTTGAATTCTCTTCAACAAGATTTTACTTGCATGAGATATCAATGATGTTATTCAATGATTTACACATTCTGTGGGATCACCTCTCTTATGAATAGGTACAAATATGGATCTCTTCCGGTCAGTTGGCCAAGTAACCATCTTCCAAATCTCTTGAGATAGATAAGTGAGTGCCTCCAGCATGATATCCATCTGTTGAAACATCTCAATGGTATTCTGTCAATTCCTGGAGCCTTGTTCTTCACCAATTCCTTCAGGGAAGCTTCAACTTCTTTCTTCAGTAGCACTGGTTTTTGATCATATGCCACCTCCTGAAATGGATGAACATTGACCAATTCCTTTTGGTACAGTGACTCTGTGTATTCCTTCCATTTTCTTTGATGTTTCCTGCATCATTCAATATTTTTCTCATAGAATCATTTAATATTGCAACTTGAGGCTTGAGTTTTTCTTCAGTTTTTTCAGCTTGAGAAATGCCAAGTGTGTTCTTCCTTTTTGGTTTTCTAACCCCAGGTCTTCAAATATTTTATTGTAGTAATTGACTTAGTCTTCTTAAGCTGCTCTTCTAAATCTTCTGTTTAGCTCTTTTATTTTTTCCTTTCTTCCATTTGCTTTAGCTATTCTCTATTCAAGGGCAAGTTTCAGAGTCTCTTCTGACATACATTTTGGTCTTTTCTCCCTTCCCTGTCTTTTTAACAAACGTTTGCTTTCTTCATGGATGATTTTGTTGATGTCATCCCACAATTCCTCTGGTTTTTGATCATTGGTATTCAATGTGTCAAATCTATTCTTTAGATGGCCTCTAAATTCAGAAGGGATATAATCAAGGTCATATTTTGTCTCTCATAAACTTGTTTTAATTGTCTTCAACTTCAACTTGAATTTGCATATGAACAGTTGATGACAGTTCCACAGTCAGCTCCTGGCCTTGTTTTGGCTGAAGATATTGAACTTCTCCGTCACCTCTTTCCACAAATGTAGTCAATCTGATTTCTATGTACTCCATCTGGTGAAGTCTATGTGTATAGCCACCATTTATGTCATTGAAAAAAAGTATTTGCAATGAATAAGTCATTGGTCTTGCATAATTATATCATGTTATCTCCAGCATTATTTCTATCACCAAAGTCATATTTTCCAACTACTGATGATTCTTCTTTGTTTCCAACTTTTGCATTCCAATCCCCAGTAATAATCAAAACATCTTAATTGCATGTTTGTCAATTTCAGACTGCCGAAATTCATAAAAATCTTCAATTTCCTTGTCTTTGGTAGTTGGTGTATGAATTTGAATAATAATCATATTAACTGGTCTTCCTAGTAAGCATATGGATTTTATCCTATCACTGACAGCATTGTACTTCAGGATAGATTTTGAAACATTCTTTGTGACAATGAATGTCACACCATTCCTCTTTAATTTGTCATTCCAGACATAGTAAATAATACAATTGTCTGATTCAAAATAGCCAAAACCAATCCATTTCAACTCACTAATGCCTAGGATATAGATCTTTATGTGTTCCATTTCATTTTTGACAACTTCCAATTTTCCTAGATTCATACTTCGTACATTTAATGTTCTGATTATTAATGTATTTTGCAGCCGTTTCTTCCCATTTTGAGTCATGCCACATCAGCAAATGGAGGTCCTGAAAGCATTACTCCATCCACATCATTAAAGTCAGCTCTTCTCTCAAGAGGCAGTTCTTCCCCAGTCGTATTTTGAGAGCCTTCTAATCTGAGGGGCTCCTCTTCCTGCACTATATCAGACAGACAATGTTTCAGGGCTGTTCATAAAGTTTTCCAGTAATATATCAGACAGTGTTTCATTGCTCTTCATAAGGTTTTCAGTGGCCAATTCTTTGAGAAATGGATGGCCCCTTCCTTCTTCCAAGTCTGTCTTAGTCTGAAAGCTCTGCTGAAACCTGTCTACCATGGGTGACCCTGCTGGTATTTGAAACACCGGTAGCATAGCCTCCAACCTCACAACAACACTCAAGCCACCACAGTACAACAAACTGACAGATGAGTGGTGGACTAGTGATACAGCACTAGTTTATTGTCCAATAAATAAATGAGTGACTTCCCAGACATACTGATATAGCCCAAACTAAGCACACTAATTTGATGAAGTAGCTTTCACTAACAACCTAATGGCAAGCAGATGACATTGGCAATTGTCATTATGCATATGACAGCCTTGTTTGCTGAAAACAAAGTGGATTGAAGCGGCTTACTGTGAAGATCAAAGACTACCCTTTAAGTTGGATTACCCCTCAACATAAAGAAAAGAATAATCCTCATAACTGGAGCAATATGCAGTATCAAGATAAATCAAGAAATGATTATAGCTGGCAAAGATTTCATTTTACTTGGATCCACCATTAATGTGCAGAGAAGCAGAAGTCAAGAAATCTATGTATTTCCTTGGGCAAATCTGCTCAAAAGACCTCTTTACAGTGTTAAAAAACAAAGACTTCGCTTTGAACACTAAGATATGGCAGACACAACTTATGTTTTTCAATTGCCTCATATGCATGTGAAAGCTGGGTAATGAATATGGAAGACCAAAGAAGAATTGATGCCTTTGAACGGTTGTGTTAGCAAAGAGCATTGAATATACCATGGATGCAAGAAGAATGAACAAATTTGTCTTGGAAGAAGTAAAGTCAAAATACTTGTTAGAAACCAGGATAGGGAGATTTTGTCTCACGTACTTTGGACATGTTATCAGGAAGGAACAGTCTTGGTAAAGTAGAATATCAGTGAAAAAGAGGAAACCGCCAATGAGACATAGATCAACACAATGGTTGCAACAATGAGCTCAAGTATAGCAACAATTGTGAGGATGGTGTAAGACTAGGAAGTATTTTTTCTTCTTACATAGGGCCACTATGATTTGGAACCAACTCAATGACACTTAACAACAGCAGCAACAATTTTATAATTTGTTTAAGAAATTTTTCTTTACCACAACTTCATAAAGACATTCTTCTCTGTTTTCTTCCAAAAGTAATAGTTTTGCTTATCATATTTAAGATCTGATTAATACATTGGATATAGTATTCTATATAGTATAGTAGTAGTAATCTACTATCATTTTCCATATGGATAACCTAATGAGTTAGCAACATTTATTGAAGTTATCTCATTCTCATTTATATTAAAACTTCTGTACATGTCCCAAGTGATTTTTATCTACTAGAGTATGCTTCTTGCCTCTCTAGTATGTTTTAATGGTTTATTTCTCTGGTTTATTTTTCTAGCACTGTACCAATAATATGATTCTATTATCATGACCTTATAATAATGATTTCTTTCTCACAAGGAGAGTCTCTGCTTGAACTTATTCTTCAAAACTCTTTTATGAATATTACCCTTTCCTTTTACATATAAGTTTAAGTTCAATTCATGAAATTTTATTAATTGGATTTTTAAGGTATTTATAGAATGATTAGTTTGGAGAGAATTTCTACTTTTAAAATATTGGTGAATGGAATGTAGTATTTGAATTTATTTAGGTATCCTTTTGTGTCTTATGTTGTTGTGATTCAGTGTTATAAATATTATCTGCAAAATTCTTGTAAATATTAAAGATTAGTCCTAATTTATATAATTGTTGATATTGTTTATGTCATATTTTTCAATTTATAGTTTCTGAGTTTTTAGAGCTTCTATATACCTAGGAAACTTCCATATAATAATACATATTTTTATGCATAGCTCAATCATATATTTCTAATTCTTAATATAGAGTAGTTTTATCCACATCTTTGTATGACGTTTTTCTTTCTAATATAGTTTTTGTCTGATTTGTTAGGTATGCCTCATAAAATAAGTTGAGACCACTTTTTAATCTTTTTATTCAATATAGGGATTATTTTATTTAAACATTTGGTAGAAATAACTTATAAAAGTATGTGGGATTGGTGATGGGGAGAAGCCCAGTAACTGTGGGAGAATTTTGACTAATGGTTTATTGTCTTTAATGGTCATATATCTTTTCTGGTTTTCTATATCTTCTTGAATATATTTTTTAAAAATTTCTAGGAAACTATCTTCTAAGATAAAATATATAATATTGATCTAAAGTATTTTCTCGTGATTGAAAAAGTCTCCTATACCTATAAATGTTTTAGCTTTATTTACAAAATTATCTCTACTGTCTGTCTCCACCATACCACTATAAACTTCTTAAAGGCAAGGATCATATTTGCTCTGTTACATCTAGCACGTCACACAGTGCTTGATGGACAGTAATATCCAATAAATGTTTGTTGGATATATGAATAAATTAAGAAACAAATAGTAAATATTTTACTCTGTACTCTATTTCATCTTTTACTCTTTTGCCTTTAGCCTACTGTTTGACTTAATTAATGTTATTTTTTTCCTGAAAAAAACTGATTGGAATATTCTTTTCAATTTTCTGAAATTGAGGAAAGCTATACTCAAGAATGTAATTTAAATTTTTCCTAGATAAGTTTTCCATTTCTTTCTTTTGGAACCAACATTGGATAGATTTTCAGAGTCAAACCTGCCTCTGTAAATTATAGTCAGAGGTGGAGGTAGAAAAAAAAAAAACAAAAAACAGGAAATATTCAGCCTATCCCAAAAAAACCTGTGGGAAGAAAAGGCATTAAGAGATTCTTGTTGGTACATCTAGCCTGAAGGATAGATGTCAGGCTATTTACTCAACTCAGTGAAGACATCTCTTGAATACTAGGTTTATAGTTTAAAAGGAACATGGAAAATGTTTTATATTAAAAAATGAATGCTTGAGTATGATTTTTTTTTTTTAGAAAACTACAGTACAATCACTAATTGTGGAAAGTTCAATAATAAATGTAATGATTTGTAATACACTACATAACCCTAGAGATTTTCCTATTAAGACTAAGGCAAAACATCTAATTAGTACTGTCAGTTAAGTTATACTCTTTTATTGTAATGAGGTTGTACAAAGAGCCAAAATCTTTACAATGGCAAAGATATATAATTAACCATAACATAATCCAAGAAACTGCTGATAAACTATAGAATCTTGATGACAAATGAAGTGTGACTTTTCCTATCTATTGTGTTACATCATTAAAAAGACAGGAATGGAAGAAAAGACCTGAATGGATGTCAGAAAAGACTCTGAAACTTGCTCTTAAATGAAGAGTAGCTAAAGCAAATGGAAGAAATGACAAGATAAAAGAGTTGAGCAGAAGATTTCAAAGAGCAGCTTGAGAAGATAAAGCCAATTATTATAATGAAATGTGAAAACACTAGCAGTTAGAAAACCAAAAGGGAAGAACACACTCAGCATTTCTCAAGTTGAAAGAACTAGAGAAAAACTTAAAGCCTCACGTTTCAATATTGAAAGATTCTATGGGCAAAATATTGAATGATACAGGAAACATCAAAGAAGATGAAAGGAATACACAGAGTCACTGTACCAAAAGGAATTGGTTGGTGTTCATCCATTTCAGGAGGTGGCATATGATCAAGAACCTATGGCATCAAAGGAAGAAGTAGGAGCTGCACTGAAGGAATTGGTGAAAAACAAGGCTCCAGGAATTGATGGAATACTCACTGAGATGTTTCAACAAATGCCACACTGGAGGCACTCACTCATCTATCGCAAGAAATTTGGAAGATGGCTACCTGGTCAACTGACTGGAAGGGATCTATATTTGTACCTATTCCAAAGAAAGGTTGGTCTGACAGAATGTGGAAATTATGGAACAGCATCAGTGATATCACATGCCAGTAAAATCTTGCTGAAGAGAATTCAAAAACATTTGCAGCAGTATATTGACAGAGAACTTCCAGATATGCAAGCTGGATTCAGAAGAGGACATGGAACGAGGTATATCATTGCTGATGTCAGATGGATCTTGGCTGAAAATAAAGAGTACCAGAAAGATGTTTATTTGCATTTTATTGATTATGCAGAAGTACTCAATTGGGTGGATCATAACAAATTATGGATAACATTGTGAAGAGTGGGATTTTCAAAACATTCAATTGTGCTTATGAGGAACCTGTACATAGACCAGGAGGTTATCATTTGAACAGAACAAGGAGATAGTGCATGGTCTAAAATCAGAAAGAGTGTGTCAGGGATGAATTCAATTTGTATGCTGAGCAAGTAATCCAAGAAGCTGGATATTATATGAAGAAGAATGTGACATCAGGATTGGAAGAAAACTCATTAACAACCTTCAATACGCAGATGACAAAACTTTGCTTGCTGAAAGTGAAGATGTCTTGAAGCACTTACTGATGAAGATTAAAAACTGCAGTATAGATCAACATAAAGAAAATGAAAATCCTCACAAATAGACCAATAAGCAGTATCACAATAAATGGAGAACAGATTGATGTTGTCAAAGATTTTGTATTACATGTTTCCACAATCAACACCAATGGAAGCAGCAGTCAAGACATCAGACTTTGTATTGCACTGGGGAAAACTGTTGCAAGAGACCTTTTTAAAGTACTGAAGAGCAAAGATGTCTCCATGAAGACTAAGGTGTTTCTAAGCCAAGCCATGGTATTTTCAGTCACCCCATATTCATGTGAGAGCTAGACAATGAATAAGGAAGACCAAAGAAGAGTTGATGCTTTTGAGTTGTGATATTGAGGAAGAATACTGAAAGTATCATGGACTGCCAGAACTAACAAATCTGTCCTGGAAGAAGTGCAACCAGAATGCTCCTTGGAAGCAAGAATGGCCAGGTTTTGTCTCACTTACTTTGGTCATGTTGTCAGAAGGGACCATTCCCTGGCGAAAGATATTATGCTTGGTGAAGTGGGAAGTCAACAAAAAAGGGGAAGACCCTCTATGAGATGGATTGACACAGTGGCTGCAATGATGGGCTCAGGTATAGCAGGAATTGTGAGACTGGCACTGGATGAGGCAGTGTTTCATTCTGTTATACATAGGGTCACTATGAGTGGGAGCTGACTTAATGGCACCTAACAACACTTCCGTAGTGATACCGCCTCAGAAACCCAAGGAGGGGTTGCTATGAGTCAGGGCCGACTCGACGGCACATAACAACAACAACAATAACAACATTATAATAGCAATATGAAATTATGAATAACTATGATTTTATGAGGAGAACTAACAACTATTCTTTTTTATATGGAAAATGTGAATCTTGGTATGCCCAAATGAAGAATAATTGTCCTAGTTGCATGAACCTTGTTGCCTGTGATTTTGATGCCATTTTTTTTATTAGTTCCCAATACAATTCTACTTGTAATCAGAAAAAACAATTTCCTTTGGTGTTTCAGCACTTAACATATTATGTCCATCTTTCACTACAAATACACTTATCCTGCCTTGCACCATTGTAAATCCTGTGGACTGACTATCAATGTTAAAGGAACAATCCATTCTTTAAAGTAGTGAAGAGACTAAGATTATGCCTAGAGATGCTGTCACTTTGTACTATTTTCTCTCTCATCATACACCATATGGCATGGCGCTAAGAACACATCTTTGCCAGAATAACTTACAAATGTCAGCAAGCATACACTTTGTTTTTTGTACACTAGGCTTTAAAATTCTCTGGAAGTTTACAGTTTAGCAAGGTGACACATGTTTACTTTGTGTCCTTTTTGAAGTAAATTTATTTTAAATATTCTGCTTTCATATTCTACTCTTCATTGTATTTTATGTAACCTGAATAAATATCTTTTGGGAGAAATAGAAAAGCAAATAGTTAGCAAGATATAAATCATGACTTGATGACTGAGTGATTCACATATTTCAAATGGATAACACCCACAGAAAAGTTTTCTTCTTGCAACCTGGGAATCAAAGGGATAAGGAAGCAAATACCAAAGTTTGCCCTTGAAAACTATAGTTACAGAAACTTATTATAACTTTAGGAGCAGTGGTGATTGAATGGTAGAATTCTTGCCTTTCAGGCACAGTCTTGGGAGCTCTGGTGGCATAGTGCCTAAAGCATTTGACTTCTAAGCAGAAGCTTGGCAGTTCAAATACATCAGTCACTTCTCAGAAGTAAGGTTGGGCAATCTACTTCTGTAGTGATACTGCCTCAGAAACCCAAGGAAGGGGTCATAAGAGTCGGATCCGACTCAATGGCAGTGAGTTTTTTTTTTTTTTTTTTGAGGCACAGTCTTATAGACAACCAATGGTGGGAATGGCACGGGAGGAGGGAGTATCTTGTTCTATTGTGTGTGGGATTGCCATGAATCATAAATTGAAGGCTGCATGAGCTGGATGGAAGCTAACAACTATTCCTTTAATATATTCATGATGGTTATGTAACTACTGAGTTTTTCACCATAGCTATAAGAGGTTAGGGAAATGCCCATCCTCTTCCTGGACACCTTCTTCTAGTTAATTTAATTTATTTTATTTTTGTTGTTGTTGAGAACACACACAGCACAACTTGCAGCAATTCAACAATTTCTACATGCACAATTCAGTGACATGTATTACAATTTTTAAATTGTGCAACCTTTCTCACTCAGCTTTTCCAAGTTGTTCCTCTCCCATTAATATATCTCACTACCCATTAAATTTTCTATATAATCTTTCAACTTGCTCTTGTCAACTTAATTCCATATAAACCAAAACCAAACTCACTGCCATCGAGTCGGCCCCAACTCATAGCGACCCCTTCTTGGGTTTCCAGTATCACTACGGAAGTAGATTGTCCAACCTTCCTTCTGAGGAGTGGCTGGTGGGTTTGAACCACCAGCCTTCTGGTTAGTGGTCAAATGCCTTAGGCACTATGCCACTACAGCTCCACAATCCCATATAGAAGATCTTAAAAGAGTACAATACTCAAGGCAGAAATCTCTACTAGTTAACCTAAAGAATTGTTTTGAAGAAGATTTCAGGGGGCATTTTTGGTTTAACGTTTAAATATTTTCTCAGGGCCACAGTTTCAGGGGCTCATCTAGCCTCTATGGAGACTTAAAAGTCCAGAGTCTGTGAGAATTTGAAAATCTGTTCTGCACTTTCCCCATCTTGTTAAGAAATCATCTATAGAATCTTTGATCTGAATGTTCGGTAATGGTAGCAAGGCACCATCTGGTTCTTCTGGTGTCATGGCAAAAGTGATAGTTGTTCATGGAAGCAATTAACCACATACTCCATTTTCTCCTATTTCTATATTTCCTTCTTCATTTGTTGCTCCAGGAAAATAGATGCCTTGGATGGTCAGTTACAAGCTTTTAAGACATCAGGCACTGTGCAATGAAGTAGGAGTTGAAGAAAAACACTGAGCATGATATTTGGCCAATTAACTGGGGTGTACCATGAAACCATGACCCTAAACCTCCAAACCAAGGAATCAAATCTCATGAGGTCCTTGGTTGTACATAAGGAGCATCAGCAGATACCCCCTTTTCTTTTTGTCATTATTTTAAATATATCTATCACATTTTTGCCAATTTAACTTTTAATAAGTCTACAACTTAATGATAGAAATTACATTAATTGTGTAAGCAAGCCTTTAATCAATGGGATTTTTCCATCATTGTACACTGAAACTCAGAGTTGGACATCTTTTATTAAAACATGTTTGAACCTCTTGATAAGAAGTCCAGTTCTTACCCAGTAATATAGTGCTTCACGAAAATTAAATTCTTGAAGGAATGTTTTGAGAGCTATACCTCTAATTTTACCTGCCAAATATATACTGTCACGATTTCACTCTTCCTGTGTCCAACTTCATAATATTGTTCAGAGAGGCATTTGAAAAACTTTGTCTATTCAATTTTATGCTGTACAAAGGCCTGCCTTCTGGCCTCATTTTCTCCATTTCTGTACCATTGTTCATGCTGTTCTAACTGCTTCAAATCTTTACCCTTTTATATATGGTTAACCTTTACTCATTGTTCAACTCTCATCAGAAATATTACTTCTTCCATGGAGGCCTCATTCTTGAACAAACAACATGTTGTCCCTTCTTTAACCTTATGACATTTATATATAGTTATATGACATACTGTTTATATGCAAAAAAAAATTCTGCACAGACTTAAATTTTCAAAAAATAATTTTTATCTTAATTGTAGTCCGCTTGAGAGCATGCTCTTAATAAAAAGCTTTATGAATTAATGGAGGATTTCCATGAGTTGTACTAACCACTGAAACTCACTTGGTGTTGTGTACTTTGTTCTTCATCTCAAACTGTGATTTTTATTTTGTTTACATAGCCAAAGATAGACTTCAAAATGTACAGCCAAACAAATCCAGTTTTAGACTACACGCAAATAGAGTGACTTCATTATTATGTCACGTCACTTATCCCACTCAAGTTCCGTAGAAGTGCTTTTCAGAATACTCTCACCTTCTGGATATTGCACTAGCTATTTTTTTTTCTCTACTTTGATCTTTCTCTAGCTCTATCTGTAGTTGATTCTTCTCCTCTCCATAAACATCTCTATTTAAAATTGCAACTTGTATCTCACTCACTCTCATTGCCGTTGAGTTGGAACTGACTCATAGTGACCCCTCTTTGTGTTTTCAAGGCAATATCATTTGCTATGGAAGTAGATTGCCCAATCTTCCTTCCAAGAGTGTTTGGTGGGTTTGAACCACCAGCCTTCTGATTAGAAGTCAAATGCTTTAGGCATTACTCCAGCAGAGCCCCCACCCTGTATCTACCACTCATGAATTTCTGACCCCACTTGAACTACTCTACGTATTTTACCAAGAGGTATCACATTTAAGGTATTACAAAATGTTTAAAATTATATTTATTAAACATTTAAAGCCACATTCTCCTTCTAGTTAGAATATAAATTCAACAAAGGAATGAATCTTTATTTAGTTCACTAATGTATAAGCACCTAGAAATATTCCTGGAGCAAAGTTAAAAAGTCAATAAACTTTGAATGAATGAGCAAATGAATTATCTGCTCCTTTTTGGGACTACACCAACCCATAGCCCAGATAAGTCTTTAAATTTACCCTCATGTTAACAAGAGGAATTCTAGTAAAATGAAAAACTAAATGCATTTTTTTTAGTTTTCATTTTTGGAATCCAAAAATGCCAACTAATTCACCATGTGAATCAGCATGTGTGACACCATAATGTTTAAGGACATCATGGGGATTTGGGCTCCTCATAGCAACTATTCTCTTAAAGCAATCTCTTTTTTTTTCTTTTTCCCTCAATGTAGTTTTATAGTTTGACTGTTGATATAATTGGTGCAATTAGAAACACATCAAGCATTTTAAAGATGGAAGAAAAATAAATATTCGTTCAGGTCTTAATAATAAGTAATTCATTAACTACATTTTGTTCTCTTTTTTTAAGTAAGAAGATATCTTTTAATTTGTCTCACAAAGGTGGCAATTAATCCAGTTAGTGAAAACTTACCGGCTTTTAGGCCACATCTTTAAATGAAATCAAGCAGATGGATAAAAAACACATTTTCACATAAATCTTACATTTTACATGTACACATACATATGCAGATTTTAGTCATTCTGCAAGAGTTTGTGTCGTTTGTCTTTGTCTTTAATATATATTACAATTGCCTCTGCACTTTTAATCCTTAGAGATAACATGTGATATAGACATTATTCTTTGCAATTTACTTCTCAAATTCACTGCTGTGGAGTCATATCCGACTCATAGTGACCCCTCCTTGGGTTTCTGAGGTGGCATCACTATGGAAGTAGATTGTCAAATCTTCCTTCCAAGGAGTGGTCAGTGGGTTTGAACTGCCAGCCTTCTGGTTAGCAGTCAAATACCTTAGGAACTACACCACCAGAGCTCCTAAAAAGATGGAAACATTAATCACTAAATTTATAAGGAAAAGAAAGAGACATCACATAAGTAAAGCACTCAAAATCAAACTCACTATTGTCGAGTTGATTTTGACTCATAGTGACCACTCCTTGAGTTTCCAAGGCATTATTTCTATGGAAGTAGATTGCCAAATCTTCTTTCTGAGGAGTGGCTGGCAAGTTTGAACCACCAGCCTTCTGGTTAGTTGTCAAATGCCTTAGTAAAGAAGAAAAACAAAGTAAGATGCCTCACACTCCCTGATTTCAAAACCTGCTACAAAGCCATGGTAGTTAAACAGCTTGGTACTAGTACAACAACACAAACACAGACTAAAGGAATGGAATTGAGAACCCAAAAGTAAATCCATCCATCTATGGACAGCTAATATCTAACAAAGGGACAAAAGTTATTAAATGGGCAAGAGATAATCTCTTTAACAAATGGAACTGGCAAAACTGGATATAAATTTGCAGAAAAGTGCAATGGAACTTATATCTCATACAGTATACAAAAAACTAACTCAAGAGGAAACAAAATCCTAAATAAATGTTAAACCTAAAACTATAAAGACCATCAAAGGAAAAATAAGGACAAATTCAGGGGCCCTAATAAATGGCAGGAGTTCTGGTAGAGTAGTGCCTAAGACACTTGACTGCTAACCAGAAGGCTGGCAGTTCAAATCCACCAGCCACTCCTCAGAAGGAAGGTTTGGCAATCTACTTCTGTAACGATACCACCTCGGAAACCCAAGGAGGGTTCGCTGTGAGTCAGACCCACTCAATGACTGTTTTTTTTTTATTGTTGTTTTTTGTTTTCAGTTTAATAAATGGCATAAATACACCATCAAACATAACTAAAACTGCACAATCACCAGAAGACAAAATAGATGACTGGGACCTCTTAAAAATGAGACTTTTATGTGCATGAAAAGATTTCAATGAAAAAATAAAAAGAGGACCCACAGACTGGGAAATTTTTTTAGCAATAACGTATCAAACAAGCAGCTAATCTCTAAAATTGATAGAAAACTTCAATACCTCAGTTAAAAAAAAAAAAGCAAGTAATCCAACTGAAAATGAGCAGAGGACATGAAAAGACACTTCACCAAAGAAGATACTGAGGCAGTCAAAAACACATGAAGAAATGCTCACAATCATTAGCTATTGTTGTTCTTGTTGTTATGTGCCATCGAGTCGGACCTGACTCATAGTGACCCCTCCTTGGGTTTCCGAGACAGTATCACTGTGGAAGTAGATTGCCCCATCTTCCTTCCAAAGATTGGCTGGTGGGTTTGAACCGCCAGGCTTCTGGTTAGCAGTCAAGTGCCTTAGCCACTGTGCTACCAGAGCTCCCTTATTAGCTATTAGAGAGATGTAAATCAAAACAATAATGAGATATCTCAGCCCGGCACTAATAGAAAAGCTCAAAATAACAGAATAAAACAAATGTTGGTCAGGGTGTAGGGAGACTGGAACCCTGATATACTGCTGGCGGACTATAAAATGGTGCAAACACCATGGAAAATGGTATGGCAGTTCCTTGAAAAGCTGGAAATAGAAATACCAAATGACCAGAAATCCCACTGCTAGGGATATATCATAGAGAAATAAAAGCTGTGACATGAACAGATATATGCACACCCACATTCATTGCAACACTATTCACAATAGCAAAATGATGGCAACTACCTAAGTGCCCATCTATGGATGAATGGATAAACAAACTGTGGTACATACACACACAATGGAGTACTACACAACATTAAAGAATAATGATGAATCTACGAAACATCTCATAACATGAATGAACCTAGAGGACATTACAGTGAGTGAAATTACAATCACAAAAGGAAAAATATTGTACGAAACCACTATTGTAAAAAGTCAAGACAAGTTTTCCACACAAAAAGAAATATTCTTTGACAGTTACCAAGGATCGGAGGAGAAGGGAGGGTAAACCACTAACTAGAGGATAGACACATATTAATATGAGTGAAGGGGAAGGCAGTATATAATTAGGAGGAGGTAAAAGAAAAAATCACTGCTTTGTGCTTTATAATAATTTGGTATTGATATGCCAAGTGTGGTTTCCTTTGTGTTTCTTCTGCTTGGGGCTGTTGAGCTTCTTGGAGCTCTAGAAATATATTTTTCTTCATGTCTTATCACATCTGTACTTTGAGTTCTGTTATGCTTATGGATTTTTCCTTATATTATGACTCACCTTTTCCTGAACATGTGCATGTTTCTTAATTTTCGACTTGATGCTGGACACAATATATTTTATATATTATAGTGTTGGAATCTACAGTTATCTTTTCTATTTTCACATATTATAGATTGTTAGATTTTGTTCTACCATGCAAGTAAGTTACTTATGGATCTATTACATTCCTTTATGTGCATTTTATTCTTTGTAATGGAGGGCTAATTTAACCCTAAGGGAGCACTTGAAGCATAGTGCCTAAGGCACTTGACTGTTAAACAGAAGGCTGGCTGTTCAAACCCACCAGCCACTCCTTGGAAGGAAGATGTGGCAATCTTCTTCTGCAGTGATACTGCCTTGGGAACCCAAGGAGGGGTCACTATGAGTTGGGTCCGACTCGATGGCATAGAACAACAACAACAATTATGGTGAAAACCTCCTGGGATCCTACCAATTGTCCCAAGTGTTTAGTAAGGTCTCCCTGTCTTAGCTAGACACAGCTGAAATGTTTCCCTGTTCTGTGTGAAACTGGAAGTTTATATATCATATGCTTTCCAGTTGTATAACTTACTCCACTTATTTCATTATCTCCCGCTCTCCAAACTCCAAACTCTGGCTCCTCAATTCAGTGAGTCTGCTGTGCTCTGTCTGGGATTCTTTTTCCTGTGTCATGGTCCTGCAGAAGCCTCCAGGCAGAAAATTAGAGTGATTACATGGTTCACTCCATTAGTTTCTTTTTTTAAACACACTATTATCATTCTGTGTTGTTTGTTTTCCTGTGTCTTAAAACCATTGTTTTACATAATGAGTAGCTTTCTAGTTACTTATGTCAAGTGAGTAAATCTAGTCTCAGTTATTCCATCAAGGCTGGAAACATAATCCCCTCTTTTTCTTGAAATAACTGTCTGAAGTATTTATTGCCTTGAATATGTTTTCTTTCACAATATGAAGATAGTTGTTAACTTCAGATTTTCCTTTTTATTTGGAGACAAGTCAAGAAAAACAAAATCATATCAAAAGTTCCCCAGGATTTTTTTTTTTCTTCCTCAACTTTATTGAAATACAGTGAACTAGTTGGTAGCAATTGAATCTGAAAGCAGAAATTTTATAAGCTCTAGAGGAACTTATAAAATAATTGAGAAGTTTAGTTATAAAATAAATTTAATAGAAATTAGAAGTTTCAAATCTTGTGAAACAGGGGAGAACAGTAAAAAGCAACTGAAAATAATGGAGTGGAGCAGATGGTTAATAATATTTTTTAGCAAGGAAACATTTCAGAGCTGTCTTGTCTGGGTAGGCCAGGATAAGATAAGAGTAACATCGTAAGTTTATGTTTTGATTCAATCTTAAAATTTTGCACAGACACTGAGGAAAGGAGTCCAGCATTTGGTAGAAACCAAACAGGGATAATGAAAAAAGAAAAAGAAAGAGAAGTTATAGGGTGCTGGGGAATACAGGACATGACTTGAGAATAGAGCCAGGATGGCTCAAAAATAACAAAACTAAGTCTCATTTACCTACTGATGAAAGGACACAGCGATATCTATAGTCTTGACAAATTTGCAGGAGAGAGAAAAGCATGTCAGATAAACTGTGACTAAGACATCAGCAAAATCCAGACCATGGTAAAAGTTAAAGGTCAAATGGCCCAAGTATTTCAGTAGATAAATTCTGAAGAACAGAAAAGAATGGAAGTAGGAACCTGTAGATTATAAGAAAAGTGACCTACTCATCATGTTAAAGATTGGAAAGACTATAGTGTCATGGGTAGCATAGTGCCTAAGGCACTTGGCTGCTAACCAGGAGGCTGGTGGTTCAAACCCACCAGCCGCTCCTCGGAAGGAAGGTTGGGCAATGTAGTTCTGTAGTGATATCGCCTCGGCAACCCCAGCAATCACTATAAGTTGGGTCTGACTCGATGGCACATAACAACAACAACAACAACATAGTGTCATGGGATGCACAGTGGTGGAATAAAACCGTAAAGAAACCCAAGGAAGAAGTCATTAAGGAAGTCAAGATAGTGGATACTTTTGGAAGGAGGAAAGAAGGTATAATTGAGAACTGGTAGATGAAGTATATTCATCCTATTATAAGTCATTAACAACCTATTATATATTAGTTTTTTGTGTTTTTCTATATCTATATTTATTGTACAACTAAATTTTTTTAAAAAATATTTTCAACTAAGAGAAAAAGAATGGAGAAATTGACCAAATATTTTGAACACAACTTTGGAAGATGGAAGAGTGATAACTCTTAATATAGTTCTTGATGTTGTTATGTGCCGTTGAGTTGGACCCGACTCATAGCAACCCCCACTTGGGCTTCTGAGGCCATATCACTATGAAAGTGGATTGCCCAACCTTTCTTCCAAGGAGTGGCTGGTGTGTTTGAACCACCAGCCTTCTGGTTAGCAGTCAGGTGCCTTAGACACTATGCTATCAGAGCATCTTCTTAATATAGTAGAAGAAGTTAAAACATAATTGCTTTCCCAGGTATATTTACACAGAAGTAAGCCAATTGGCTGCCAGAAATGCTGAGAAATTCAGCACTTAAAGGAATCAAGTCAGAATATGTCTAAGACTGAAAATATAAAATATAAAGACTGAGTATAAGATAAACCTTGATCCCCTTATTAATCCTACTGAACTCAGTGATAGGAGGTTTATTCTCCAGGATAATTTAACTGGAAGACTTCAGAATGGAGAGTATCTGGCACAGTGGATGGTTAAATGGATAACATCTGGAGCTGAAAACAGGGAAAACAAAGAGAGTCTACTCTAATTTTCCTTCATCCACTTTGCTCTCTGAACACCATCAGGCAAGCTTATTGTTCCCATATTCTTGTAGACTATAGGATTCTTCTTGGAAAAAACTGAATAGACCCAGAGGGGGGGAAAAAAACTTTCAAATCATAGCACTTATGAGTTTTCCAGTGACAAAACTTCTTTGCCACTTCATCAGCCAGAGAAAAGCCTATGAGTCCACAAATGTTATCCATGCACATAGAGCTTCCACTAAGTTTCCCACTGTTTCACTCTTATACATTAACTTATAGCAAAGGGTAATATGACATTTGAAAAAACCCAAAATAAGAAAAATAGAACCAAAATAATAAGCAAAATACAGTGATGTAAGAAAATTAGAGGCATGAGGT
This sequence comes from Orycteropus afer afer, assembly GCF_000298275.1. Lineage (NCBI taxonomy): Eukaryota > Metazoa > Chordata > Mammalia > Tubulidentata > Orycteropodidae > Orycteropus > Orycteropus afer. The sequence continues at coordinate 4,215,482 of NW_006921847.1, read as the reverse complement.
CACATACGGGCTGGCTATGCCTTGGAACGCACTCAAAGGCAACTGGTTTGTGCATTTTGTTTGTTTTGATCTCTCCTAAAAATATTATAAAACAAAACAAAGAACATGGGAGGAAGGAGTTTGCTATAGAAATATATAAGAACATTTCTTGAATTAAATGGAATGTCTACAGAATAAGGGGTTCTGGTGGCATAGTGCCTAAGGCATTTGACTGCTAATCAGAAGACTAGTGGTTCAAACCCACCAGCCACTCCGCAGAAGGAAGAGTGAGCAATCTATTTCCACAGAGAAACCATCTCAGAAATCCAAGGAGGGGGTCACTATGAGTTGGGACCTACTAGACAGCTATGAGTTAGTTTTTTTTTTTGTTTTTTTTTTTTCCTAGTATCAAAAACAACAAATGAAAAAAGAAAAAAGTCATAAGTAATCAGTAAGTACTTCACAGGGGAAAATCCTAAAGGTCCAGGGGCAGAAGAAAGTTTGCAACATAGACCAAAAAGGAAAAAAATTAGGAAAATCATTTCAATTTAGATTTCTATCTGTATTACATGTGAAGGCTAAATAAAACATTTCCAGGAAGGTAAACTCACAATAAATCTACCTGTATGCACACTTCCTTAAGAAGTAATTGAAGGATATATGGTACACAAGGTTGGGCAATCTACTTCCATAGTGATACCACCTCGGAAACCCAAGGAGGGGTCGTTATGCATGGGCTCCAACTTAATGGGACGCAACAACAACAAGCAACAACATATGGTACACAATGAGGGATTAGTCTAAATAGGAAGATAAAGGATCTTGAAAAGATAGGGTTAAACCCAGTAGATGGTGAAGGGAAGCATGAGGTGATCTGTGAAATAAGATTTGGAACAACTAGTCAAGATGGGAGAAGGACAAAGAGCTGTGGGGGGGGCAGTCAGTGGATAAGGAAAGATGGAGTAATGATGTGATACAATATTTGGAAAAGACATTGCTAGTTTATTGATAGAACTTCTGGAGAATGAGGAAATAAATCAAGAAGTGAAAAATGAAGCAAATCAAAGAAATGAAACAATTGATAACCGTGAGAAAAAAAAATGTAAGAAAAAACAGACTATACATACATCTTGATTAAGTTCAACAATGCTTCATATAAAAAGTAATATAACATTGACTATTTAACCAATAGTCAATAGGTATAATTATATTATGAAGATGAGAAGAGGGGAAACAGAGGGTAAGAATGTAAACCTCAATTATAGTAAAAGTAAAAATCAGTAGAAAATTTATTAAGTCAAGAAATAGCATTCTAAATTCATCAGGTAGAAAGAGGGAAGTAAATACCAGGGAAAACAGCTAATAGAGTTGAGAATTCTTTCTTTCTAAGACTGGGAACACAAATTCAAAACAACAGCAGAGCATTTCCACTTTCATTTAAAAAATCAACATATTTAGGAGCCCTGCTGATGCAGTGGTTCAGTGCTGGTGTTTTGAATCAACCAGCTCGACTACTAATCCAAAGGTGAGTGGTTATAAACCATCAGCTGCTCTGTGGTAGAAAGATATGGCAGTCTGCTTCTGCCCCATATGGTTGCTATTCAGTCAGAATTGACTCTACCATAACAGTAGAACATAATCACTATTGAAAGTCACTATTAAAATTCTTTAGGATATTTTTTCTGCTGCTGAAACTCAAACATTCTAAGCAGTAACTGGCTTATGTTTGTCTCTGTCTCTTTTTTATTTTCCATAATTAATATTACTCCACCTTTCCTGCTGAGACACTGTTGTTGTACTTGGATTTCCCTAAACTGAAGACATTATAATATGCACGTACATGTTGTGATCTAATTGGAGTTTTTGAATAATACATGTATTTTTAAATTAATATCAGTGCCCTACATTTCTATTTTCTGAATAAAAAGTTGTGATTATATTTACTTTGGTTGTCTGGGACCAAATAAATCCTAAACACTGCTTTCCCCTATCAGTTTGAGCAATAGAAGTAGATTTGGTTCATTGAACAAAACTATGTGCATTTAGTCTTAAGAAACACAAGAAGCTATAGTATTACAAACCCACCCAAATTTTTTGGAAATATGCACTTTCTTGGTGCACAGTTCTCTAGAGCATAGCCTAGGGTTGACCTTTTTTTTTCCATTACAAAGAAATAAAACATTTGATTTCAGTTTAAATATTGGATTTACATTTTTTTCCATGGACTTACAGACCCAGTAAAAATGAGTGCATTTTAAGGAAATCAAATGAAATGAAAAGACGTATGTTATTAACTAATTGGGAATAGCACACTGTCTTTTGCAAAACATTGTAGACAAGGACAGAGGAAAGGAAAAAATAGATTAAAAACATGGTCCATAACATTCGTAGTATTGCATTTGCTTTAAGCCAACAACCAAAAACAGATCATATCATGAAGGCTGAGATACCTGTATTTCCTGGCATGCTCATTAATTAAAAAAGAAGAAGAAGAAAAAGCATGTACATACACACACACACGAAAAAACAACAAACTCACTGCCGTCAAGTTGGATCTGACTCACAGTGACCCCTCCTTGCGTTTCCAAGGCAGTATCACTACAGAAGTAGATTGCCCACTCTTCCTTCTGAGGAGTGGCTGGTGGGTTTGAACCACCAGCTTTCTGGTTAGCAGTCAAATGCCATAGGCACTATGCCACCAGAGCTCCTATGTATACATACATGCATATACACACACACACACACACACATATACATATATACATACATGTATATATATCATCTGCAAAATGTTGAAACAAGCTAGATTGGTAGTCAGGTTAGAGAGGCAAAGTCTGAAAATTTCCCTAATGCTGTGGTTCCCATACTTTATCATTCATGCCAATCATCTAGAGGGCTTGTTAAATGTACAAAATGGTTTTGAAACCCAAAATTGCTGACTCAGTAAGACTGGGGTAGGGCCTTACAGTGTTGAACATTAGCCTTGTGCTCCCGGAAAACAGTGATGATTAAGAAATTCCCCAAACCCCACTAAAGGTTTGGGGAATTTCTTACTCTTTTGCCTCCTGGTTAGTGGCTTACCTCAAAGAACGATTCTTCCTCTTACAATTTAGAGAAGACTCACTGTCCAGTCTTTTTCATGACTCTTGTGAGAGTTGACCTCTGGTAGCATAGTGGATAAGGCATTTGGCTGCTAACCAGAAGGATGGCAGTTTAAACCCACCAGCTTCTCCATGAGGAAAAAGATGAGGCATTCTACTTCTGTGAACATTTATAGCCTTGGAAACTCAATGGAGGACTCTGTGAGTTGGAATTGACTCAAAGACAGTGAGTATAAAACTTTTGTACTACTTCCTCATTTACTTGTGATTAATATCAATATAGACTTTCCAATTTCCTGTTCTTTATCTCATGAATGATTAGCTGGGATTAGAACTACTTTTTCCCTGAAACTAACTAAGCATAGAGCTTTGACTGCTAACCAGAAGACTGGCGGTTCAAACCCACCAGCCACTCCTCAGAAGGAAGGTTGGGCAATTTACTTACATAGTGACACTGCCTCAGAAACCCAAAGAGGGGTCGCTATGATTCAGATCTGACTCGACAGCAGTAAGTTTTGTTTTGGTTTTTGGTGTTCAGCTGACTGAGCATTAGCTTGATTGAGAAAAACAATGTCAGTTGTAAATCAACCATCAGCAACTTGTTTTCCCCTCACTGCAAAAGTTGAAGGCAACCCTATCCTGCCGAGACACTCACCTTTGGCCTGTAGTGCTCTCCCTACTGCAATTGCCTTATAAAATCAGTCATTTTTCTTTTCCAGGTTTTTTTTTTTGCCTTTAATTAGCCCTTAAATGTACATTTCTAACAAGAACCCAGATGATTGCTTATTGTGGTGCTCTGAGGAGTCACACTTTGAGAAACTCTGCCCCAGTGCAATGTCAGACAGTTGGGATAGTATCTGATGCACACTATTAAGCCACAGGAAGCTGTTAAATAAATGAGCTAAGATGAGACCGGAATTGGGTGGTGCCTAGCTATTATTACCGAATGCTTTGGTCAAAGGTTCTATAGAAAAATCCTGATTGATGAGGGAAAAATGCAAATCAAAATTTCAAATTCTCATGGAATCCAGACATCTGGAGCCATTGAGGCTGGGTGAATCCCTGCCACTATTTTCCTGAGATAATCTTTAAACCTTAAACCAAAAATATCCACTGAAGTCTCCCCTGAACTATAGTTTAGCTTTAGTGGTAAAGAATGTCTGTTTTCAGCATTGTGCTTTTTTAAGAACTATCTACATGGCATAAAATTAACAACAGTAACTGTAAAGATTAGATAGGAAATATAGCGGTCAATGAGTCTACGTTGACAGAAGAGAAACAACTCCGAAAAGGAGGGTGAGAATGACGGTCCAAATTGAAGAATACAGTCCATGTCACTGAATTGTCCATGAAGAAATGGTTGAATTAGTGGATGTTCTGCTGTGTATATTCTCAACAACAAAAAAAATAAAACAAATAAATGGGCTAAGTAACAATCTTCTCAGGTGAAAAGTAGGACCTGAACTCAGCAAAATAGAAAAACTGTCTCCCAATTATTGTTGGTGGAGAGAAAGGAGCTGCATTTCAACTATGACTTTATGGCCTTTCCGTCACTTGGTAAGGAGTTATTCCATAAAGTTGCTTGATGCCTGCACATATAGAAGGTTACAGGCCCATAGCCTGGAGAAACTGAGGAAGGAAAAGAGTTCTCTAACATGCAGTGAATCATAGATAGACCTACATCATTTAACTTGAAGGCTTTTATATTGTTTCTACCAAAGTAGTGAATTCTCTGGGACATTTTCTTTGTTGTTGAAGGTGATGATATGTAGTTCTCATATCTGAACAAAATTTCCTCATTCTTTGATCTAAAAGCAAAAAAACAAAAACAAAAACAAAAGCCCCAAACTCAATTTTAATTTCAGAAAATAAAGATGAAGATGCCTAACAAAATTCATGCTTTAATAAACACTCAGCAATGTTTTAAACACTGTGGGCCAGCAGAGTTAATTTGGTTGCTGTATCTTAGAAGAGCAGTGTAGGCGTTCTCTTGCATTGCAAACCTTGTGGCATGACATTTCTATCTTTGGCCCAGCCTTAGTGATGCTCCGTGCTGACCCTCTTGTGTGAAGGTAGAGCTGGTGAGCACAGCTTTGATAGCAATGTTCACATAAATGTTTGATGAGCATCTGTCAGCACCTAGCACTCTACAAGCCTAGGACACAAAAGCAGCCAGGGAACCCTGGAGCTTTGGCCACCTGAAAGCATAATCTGCTATGTTTGCTGAATTTCAAATCAGCTGTGAGATTGTTCTTTGTCAGATTTGTTCAGGTTGTAATTTATGTGTTATTTACTCAAAAAATAGAAGAAACCATAAAAGACTATTACTTTTTCTAAAAATGGTTTAGAGTACGGAGGTCAGAATTCTTTTAATGCATACTTAATCTTGCTACATTGTGTGTGATCCCATCAGACAGAAAACATCATGCAGATTGAAAGAGATTTGACAGGTTAAACTCAGTTTTAGAGATGCTAACTGTATTCTTTTTTATTATTAGTATTTTTCCTCTAAGAGCATTATTCATTTATCCCTTGTAAGAAAATATTGCACTGAGGAAAGGACTTTGCACATATACAAACAAAGCTAACTGTACTGTGTGTGTCTTGGTGTGGGCAATATACAAAAACAATTTACAATTTGTACATATTAACTGGCTTTGATGCTTATTTTGAGTCTTCACACCTTTATTTTGAAAGTTTTCTTTATGCTCTTTGTTCAATGATTTGTGGCACCTGAAAGAAGACTGAAATGAAGACAGCATCTGTTTCTATCAGTTCAGAGATTAAAAAGTTAAACATTTTGTAGTACCAGAAATATTAATTTCCTCATCTTAAAATAATGTCTCTGCAAATTTAGTAGCATTTCTGCCACCAAGAAAATGGGGAAAATAGCTTACTGAGGTATGATGTTCTATAAATATCAGATAAGTAATAAGAAAAATACTACAATTAGTATTTTATTGGTCTGCATATTATGCACTTGTAATAAAATCATGAATATAAATATGCTATCATTAATGTAAAGATCCTAAAAATTAAACTACAGGAAAATATTGATGAGCGAAGACAAGATGAGAAATCTAACGACCTGGAGAAGCCTCCAATCTTTCCTGCTCACTGGTTGTGTTAAATTGACTTAGTTGTGTGATCTCTCTCAGCTTGATAAAACTGTTTGAATTTCCAGATAGAGCTATTCTTGAAGCTAGTTCTATCCTTTAGACTTCTCACTTACATGAGCCAATAAATTTCTTAAAAGAGAAAACAAACAAGATAAAACAAGAATAAAAACCCAACAACAACCAAAACAAGTTAGTTCAACTCTGTTTTTCATTTGTTACTGAAACATTTTGACTAACACTTCATTTCTATTTTAGGATGAATTTCCCAACATAATATGTATTAGATATTAATTTAATTCATCTTTTTCTTTTGTACTGAGCCACTCTCTCTTCCTACTGTGAGCTGGATTTCCTTCCAGACATGTGTTAGGATTGGTTATTTGTATTTTTTTGTGACTAATTTTAGTGTCTTCCTCCCAAAGAGTGGATGGTGGGTTTGAACCACCAGCCTTGTGGTTAGCAGTCAAATGCCTTAGGCACTATGCTACCAGAGCTCCTATTATCTTTGTAAGGAGCTCTGGTGGTGCAGTGCCTAAGGCATTTGACTGCTAACCAGAAGGTTGGCAGTTCAAACACACCAGCTGCTCCACAGAAGGAAGATGGGGCAATCTACTTCCATAAAGATTTACCACCTTGGAAACCCAAAGGGGCTTGCTAACAGTCAGAATCGACTTGACGACACTGAGTATGGTTCTTGGTTTTTCCATCTTTGTAAATCTTAAACTAACATTCTGTTTCTGCACTGATATCCAGAATGAGTCTATCCACCAAAGGGAATATTATGGCAGTGATATGACACATGTAAATATTCTGATAGGAGAGCTATCATGAGAAATCAGTAAATTAAATCCAATCAATAAACTATAATTCTGTTTTTACAAATTATCCTGTTAAGCAAGAGTTTTGAATTTATACCTTTAAGGATTGGGAGATGCCTTCCTTTTGATCTACTGACATCAGGTTTCTGACCAACCTGCTAAGGACTAACACTGTCAAATGGCAGAATCATCATATAATGATCCTTTTATCTCCATTCTGGGTGTGGCTTCAGTTTTTATATAATCTTACTAACCTTAATTCAGAGAAGTAGGCATGCCTGGACTATTGCAGCATCACCTTAAGCAGATATATGTCTTTTAAATTTTTACAATATAGATAAGGAAAAGTGGGAGAAATGTATGTGGTTTTTAAAAATTTTTTTCTTAGTTGTTACATGAAAAAAAAGGTAAAAGGGTAAACTTGAGAAGTGCTACATTCTACAATATTAAACCTCTTTCTTTACTAAGTTATTTGTGAGAATGGTAAAGAGTTTGTGAACATCAAAGAACTAATTTGACCAGGGAATTTTTGTTCAAGGAATATTCAAGGGTGCATGTTAGTAACATTAGGATATTGAGAAGGTCACATGAAATATTGTAGTGGGTATCAAGACAAGGAGAGTAGATTTCAGCCAATTTAAAGGTAGTCTTAAATCCAAGCCAGAGTGTTTGTATTTTATACTTTAGTGAAGTAAGTATGGTTATTAAACATTTTGGAGTGGCTGTGATTTTTTCAGATTTGTACCTAAGGATGGTTATTTTAAGAAGCATTCTACAAATTAGTTTACATTATGGTATTGACAACTTAAAAATTGCATAAGGTTTTTCTTTAGAAAATGAGAAAGTACATAAAGTTTTCTTTCTATTTCTTTTTCTAGAGTTTTCAAATTTTATATAAAAATGTTTCTGTTATAATGTTAAAAAGTAACAGTTTTTCATTTAAGAAAGATCAAAAACCTTATTATGAGTATTGTATAATAAACATTGAGAAAAAGAAGGTTGAAGGAATGAATGCAAAAGTAACAGGACAGTTTATAACAATGTATAATTGATGTAATTAATTAAAGGCTCTAAAGAAGAGGAGTGGTTGTAAAATGTCTTGCAAACAAATACATGTGCTAAGATGACAAATATTTAAATTCGGCAAATGATAGGTTGCCTGTTGTTGTTGTTGTTGTTGTTATGTGCCGTCGAGTCGGCCCCGACTCATAGCGACCCCTCCGTGGGTTTCCGAGGCAGTTATCACTACGGAAGTAGGATTGCCCAACCTTCCTTCCGAGGAGTGGCTGGTGGGTTTGAACCGCCAGCCATCTGGTTAGCAGGCAAGTGTCTTAGCCACTATGCTACCAGAGCTCCCGATAGGTTGCCTAGGTTTCTCAAATTATGTAGAAATAAAAATAAATTGTTGCCATCAGAGCACTTTGTTTGGGAAGAAAACTAATATGTATGAATCCACTGAAAATAAGTAAGGCATTATGTAGAATTTACCAGAAAATGAAGTACAGTTTATTAAGATCAGTGATTGAAGTGGAGTTTATTGAGATCAGTGATAGCTGTAATGTCCAAAAGAGAAAGAAGTAGGGAACAGCCAGACTCAAAGGGAAGATTTATTCCAAAAAACAAGAGAGCTGCAAGGGGAACCAAGTGAGGACAGCAGCTGAAGAAAAGCAAGAATAAGGATGGCATGCAGGAAAGAGAGTGAGAAGTCACTGCACACGGGGACTGTTGTCGTTTGAGCCGTATACAGCACTAGGGAAGAAATAGACATAAGACACCTTATCCTTTACTTGAAATAAAATACCAGGGTTTGTTTACTCACTTTGAAAATTTATCTAAATCACTGATCTACTGAAATATCACTTCTTTAAATGTTTCCTAAGAGTCTTGAATAGATTGCTTTGGAGAATGAAGTAGCTAATCCACAAATACCCCGCAGAAAGAAAGAGTTTGGGAATGTTTTAAGACTTAATGTAACTGGAGAAGAGTGTGCAGAAGGAATGGGAACATAAGATGGGTTTGAAGAGGAAATCAAGGGTGTGGTCAAGCAGGCTCAAAACGTGACAAAATGTGAGACCTAAGGGATAATGGGAAAGCAATGCAGAGTATTAAGCAAGGCAATAAATGATCCCATGTGCATTCTTAAAAACTTACTTTCCATGCTGAATAAAGAATTGATCAAGAGGTAAAAGTGGAAATGAGATCACTTTAAAGACCAGTGCTTCAATCCTGGAAAATGTTGCACAGGGGATGGTCAAGCGCCCTCATAATAGATGAAGATGTTGGATAGATTAGGGATAGATTTTGTAGGTAAATCAACAGAGCTTGATGATGATTTGGGTGTACGGTGAAGAAGAAATAATTAAGAATAGCTTGCAGAGTTTTTAGTTTAGTCACTGTGTGAACGTTGGGTTGTTGTTGTTGTTGCTATGTGCCGCCAAGTCAGTTCCAACTCATAGCAACTTTGCATACAATAGAAGGAAACACTCTCTGCTCCTGCACCCTCCTCACAATCGTTGCTGTGTTTGAGCCCACTGTTGCAATGACTGGGTCATCCATTTCAGTGAGGATCTTTCTCTTTTTCCTTGACCTTCTACTTTACTAAGCATGATGTCCTTTCCCCTCATAACTTGTCCAGAGTACAAGAGATAAAGTCTCACCATTCTTGCTTCTAAGCAGCATTCTGGTTGTACTTTCAAGATACATCTATTCCATGGTGTATATTCAATATTTTTCACCAACACCATAATTCAAATGCATCAATTCTTCTTCAGTCTGCCTTACTCATTGTCCAGCTTTTGCATGCATATGAAACCCACTGCCCTCAAGTCGAAACTGACTCATAGAGACCCCTCTTTGGGTTTCCGAAGGCAGTATCACCATGGAAGTAGATTGCTCAACCTTCCTTCTGAGGAGTGGCTGGTGGGTTTGAACCAACAGGCTTCTGGTTAGCAGTCCAAATGGCTTAGGCATGAGGTAATTGAAAACACTATTGCTTGGGTTAGGTGCATGTTAGTGTTCAAAGTAACATCTTTGCTTTTTAACACTTTAAAGAGATCTTTTGCAGCAGATTTGCCTAGTGTGATATGTCATTTGATTTCTTGACAGCTGCTTCCATGGACATTGTGATAGTGAGGGTTGTGTGTCAACTTGGCTGGGCCTGCTTGAGTGGCTGGGCAGCTGGTGGTAGTATTCCCCATCATGAGACTGGTAATCACCTCCATGGTGGAATCTACTGGGAACAGCTGAGTAGCTGCCTTAGAGATATGGTCTGCTTCCTATGTATAAGGAGGAGGCTTGGGAATGGCCTCTAGCCTATGGCATGCTTGAACCCTGCATATAGCTGTGTCATTGTTCACCAGCCTGCCATAGTCTGCCGATCTTGGGACTTTTAATGGACTTGAATTAATGACCTGCCGTACAGTTTGATAATATCGGGACTATACCTTGTTACTTGTTGACCTTGGGTTTGTCAGCCTCAGCAGCCAGCAACTAAGTGAAGAAAAGCCTCCAGCTTCAGTGAGCTGGGAGCAGGAAGCAGAGCTGAAGCCCAAGGTTGAGGGGCTTTCACCCAGCCCCTAGAGCCTGGCACTTTGAACTCAGACTTAAAGCCTCCAAACTGTAAGAGAATAAACTCCTGTTGGTTCAAGTCATCTAATTTGTAGTACATTTCTGTCAGAGTGGCACTAGGTAACCAAAACAGGTATTGGTTGTGAATCCAAGTAAAGTTAAATCCTTAAAAACTTCAATCATCTTTTGGTTTATCATGATGTTGCTTATTGGTCCAGTTGTGAGGACTTTTTTCCTTTATGTTGAAGTGTAATGCATACTAAAGGTTATAGTCTTTGATCGTTATTGGTAAGTGTTCACGTCTTCTTCACTTTCATAAAGAAAAATTGTGTCATCTGTATATTACAGATTGCTAATTAATCATTCTCCAAAACTGATACTGTGATCTTCTGTATATAGTCAAGCTTCTCAGATTATTTGCTTAGCAAAGAGATTAATAAATATGCTGAAAGGATAAAACCCTGACAAACAGCCTTCCTGATTTTCAACCACAGTATTCACTTGTTCTTTCTGAAAGACTGCCTCTTAGTCTATGTACAGGTTCCTAATAAGCACAGTTCAGTGGTCTGGAATTTTCATTCTTCGTAATGTTATGCATAATTTGTTATGATCCACATAATCAAATGCTTTTGCACAGTCAATAAAACATAGGTCAATGTCTTTCTGGTATTCTCGGCTTTCAGCCAAGATCCATCTGATATCAGCAATGACATACCTCCTTGCATGTCCTGTTCCATTTATTGCTAAGGAGAAATGCAATATGGTGAATAATTTTGAAATGTTCTAGACCTTTTAAAAATAAATAATAATAAATGCAGAAACATACACAGGTAGATATTACTGGAGGCAGTGTACAGAGAATTGAAAGAAAAGAGCACAGATTCAGAAGTACTTAAAAGAAAGTCATTACAGTAAAGGCAATATTTAGGAATATGGATTTCAATCAATATGATGGGTTTAATTGGGAACACTGTAGAAATAGTGACATCTTAGTAAGAAGTTCCAAGAAAAGTTACCAATAATTACTTCCCTATCATTTACTCAGAGGATTCACAATTTACCTGCAGTCATTCAGCAAGTTTAACCTTTGGAAAGTCACTCTCCTTCAACTAACTGTCTGTTTCCTTAATCTTAAAAGAAGATAAATAAGAAGATACACCTCATCAAGCACTAGACAGATTTAGTTTCTAAACCAAATGATATATTTATTCTTTCTTTGTTGGGTTAGTAGACAGAAGTCACATAATTTGAGAAAGCCTGTGAAAGATTCAGGATTAACAGCTGAGATTTATTCTCAGATAGTAAGTTGAGGATTTGTGGAGAAGATTCCCAAAGGCAATTAACACAATATATCATTAAATTGGCAAATAACACCTCAGTGAGCTGAAAGAGAATTTTTTTTTCAAAATGCAAAAATTGCACTTAAAAAAAGAGTGTATTTTTGCAATTTTGTTTTATATATGATTAAAAATTTAATTTATTATGAACATTCTCCAATTTGACTAAAATGAGAGAAGACTGATCTGATGGTTGGGGATTGTGACCAGGGCTGTGAAATTAAATGTGTATGAACTGTTGAGAGTAAAACCAATTTGCTTTGTAAATTTGCACCCAAGTCACAATAAAAAAGAAAGAAAGAAGAGTTACTGTCAAGTCAATTCCAATTCATAGTGGCTCAGTGTATATCAGAGGAGAACTGTGTTCCACAGAGTTGTCAATGATTATCTTCCAGAAGGAGATTGCCAGATCTGGCTTCTGACATACCTCTGGGCAGACTGGACCCTCCAACCTTTCAGTTAGCAGCTGAGTGTGTTACCACCAAGAGTAGCATGTTGTTGTTGTTGTTGTTATGTGCCGTCGAGTCGGCCATGGGTCGATGAAATTACTCATGTTTCCCCATCCTCCTATATTGTCCAGCATATGACACTGTTGAGCACTTGAAATGTAAAGCCATTGAGATATATGTAAAATACATACAGGATATTGAAGATTTAGTGCCAAAAAACGTAAAATAATCTCATTAATCACTTTTTATATTGATTACATATTGAAATGATAATAAACAAAAAAAAAGCCTATAGCAAAGAATACTTTCTAAAATAAAGTTATAGTATTTTAGTGTTTATAAAATTACTCAATGTAATAGCAGTAACAAATAGTCTTATATATTATACTCCAAAAAATGTTTTAATAAGTTGAAGAGAGTAATTTTATATTAATATTTAGCATTATCTGCAAACTTTTAGTGCATTTAAATTATTTCTAAGTGCATGAGAAAGACAGTTCTAGTAAATAGAAAAAATTTATACCCAAATACATAAATCAGCAATAGTTTTGTTCATCATAAACAATATGTGAATATTATTTTCCCAGCATCCTCCAAATTAAAACCTACTTCAATTCATTAGGATTTATTACTCATTTATTACAAGAAAAAGCAATTACTGATATTTTGTTTAATGCACATAATTTAAAAATCAGATACAGCTATAGAGAACCAGAGTTTTTTGTTTTTTGTTTAAATGACTTCATGTTCAGATATACTAAACCTTAAAATATAAATTAATCTTTAAATTGGCATTAAAATAATAAAATTTCAGCTTACACTTAGAAATGATGTAGGTTTTTTTTTTTTTTTTTACATATTTCTTTAATACGTTCTACAACTTAGAAAATATCTTTATTTCCATCCCCAAGCATAATAATTTATGTATAAACTGTATATTTTTCTAACACGAGTTCAATGTTTTTGTGCCTGCTCATTAGGATGCACACGGACAAGCCCCGGAGGAAGGTTTAAACAGTCTATATTACATTTGTTGGTAAAGGGAAAAAAAAAAAAAATGATAATTGATATTTGTCCTGTTATTCTACAAGCTATGAATAAATTGGACATTATATACTATACTGGCTTAGAGTAACAAAATCCAGGAAGAGGTAAACTCCATTAGCTCCACGTAATTTCCATTTTTCTATATAGATATATATGTGATTTGTGTGGGCATATGTTTATCAACATATATAGATTGTCATGGTACTTATTCATAAGATGCTTAGAAAGCTTCTTTCCCTAAATATCTATTATTATATTAGAAACTTTTCTTAATGAAAACTCAGGTCATTTCAGAGTAGCAAGTACAGGTCTACTTTAAAATGCTAAAATGCAAAAGCAATTTTAAAAAATACCCAGTAAGGTGGTCTTCAAAAGATTACATTCTGTAACTGCATTTGGCAGTGAAAATCCCTAAAAACTCCTTACCTCATCACTCTTTTCCTTACACCCATGCTTGCATCTCTAGGCATCTCCATAGAAAGCCAGCATAACTTGAATGTCATCAATATGCCGTGCAACTTCCCTGAATAAACTCAATCGTTGCCACCATTATCTACGAAGTATCGATCATTTTTGCAAGTTCGTTTTTTGGACTATGACTTCTTCCAATACCTCCAAATGAAGTTCGTACCACTTGGTGTCATAGCACATCACAAGAAGACTAGTCACCATGAACATCTCAGGTGTATATCCTTCCTCATACTGGGATTTCCTCTCTCACAATAAACTCATTTTAATTTTTAATAGAATTCAGATAATTTCTATTCTGTAAATAGTTATTGATGTCCTTATCTCACTAATTATCTGTGTTTATCTTTTTTTTTTTTTTTCACTTTTTCTGTTTCTAGCTTATCCTCTACACATTACCAATAGTTTACAACTCAGAATAAGGTGTATGCACCTTTTTATATGGTGCAAAGGCTATCTCCTATTACCAGTATTTGACTGGTATTTGTTGATTTGTATTTGACAAAATAGGCCTGGTGGAGCAATGGTTAAGTGCTTGCCTGCTAATGGAAAGATCAGCAGTTCTAACCCACCAGCTGCTCTGCAGGAGAAAGATGTGGCAGTATGCTTCCATAAAGATTACAGCCTTGGAAACCCTATGGGGAAGTTCTACTTCATCCTGTAGGGTCACTAAGAGTCAGAATTGACTCGACAGCAATAGGTTAGCTATACTGGACCAACATCCATCTGTCAGTTTGTCTTGCTGTGGTGAGTCACTGCATCGTTGCTGCGATGCTGGAAGCTTTGCTATTTACAGTATTTCAAATACCAGCAGAGTCATCCATGGTTGACAGGTTTCTGTGGAGATTTAAGACCGAGAGTAGGAAGAGAGCCCTGGGGACTTACTTCTGAAAATTAGCCAATGAAAACCCTATCACAACACTATTGTCTAATAGAGTGTTGGAAGATGAGCCCCCAGTTTGGAAGGCACTCAAAATGCCACAAGAATGGGCTCAAGCATAACAACGATTGTGAAGATGGTGCGGGGGGGGGGCAGTGTTTCCTTCTGTTGTACACAGGGCTGTCATGAGCATGAGCCAACTCAGCTTCTAAAAACAGTAGTATATTTCAAAACATAAAGTCATGAAATATACGTAGAGTGAAAGAATCGATTGTGGCTCCAAGCCACTAATGTCAGGTCATATCCCTTAAAATCCGGGGCATTGTGTGCTTATTTTTAAATCATTGTATCTCCAAAGCCTTAACTCTCACCAAGAATGTAAATGTATTTTCAACAAATAAATAATTTAACTTATTTTAAATACATGACTCTGTGATATGAAGCGATGCCCCAGACATGCCCATACTTCTGTACTAAATAAAAGGATACACTTAAAAGAAGCACCTCTTTATAATTTACTTCACATTAATTTATAATTTTCTACATGTCTAGTAGAAAGCTAGTCACTAAAGAATAATTAATGACCACCATGAAGATGATGAGACATTAAAGTATGTCCTGATAAGCAGACAACTTTTCCAGTATCAGATGTCTCTACTTAGCACTGTGTTCACAGGTGGTGGGCAAGAATTAAAACTCAATTTATAAATATAAATTAAAATAGATGTAGATAGATTTGTATTTTATCAAGGAACAGTTAGGTGGTTGTGGTTAGTTTGCAATCTTTCTCTTGCCGCACTCGTCTCAATCTATAAAGACTGGATTCCTGGGGTAAAAAATGTGTCTCTTTATGCTGCCTCACCATTTAGCATCCTTATGAGGAGATTCTCCACAGCGCTCTTCAAAGGGGACCAATTCAGCACCCCAGAGCCAGGCCAGCAGCAGTGCTTCCCAAACCATCATCAGGCACTTTTAAGGATGAACAACAGCTCCCCGGGAGGTGCAGTGCAAATCCAGCCCTTCAAACTCATTTACTTTAATTGCATAACATTTTAAATACTGAATGCCAGTGAGAGGCAGGTGGATCAGCAGGTGCAATGTGGCAATCTGCCAATAATGGCATTAGGAAAACAGTCCCTCACAGAGGCAAGAAGCAAAAGAGACTGAGTGAAGAACTCCTCTGAGCTTAATGTCTATTCCATCTGGTAATTGCTGTGGAGGGGAAGATTTTCAAGCAATCTAAACCAAAGCTGTCTTATTCATTGTAAGCTATGCCTTTTCTTTCTTTCTTTCTTTTTTTTAACAGAGAAGAAGGCCTCAGAAATAAAATTTTAGTTCATATTCACTGACATCCTGCTTGAATTCACCCTACAGTAACTCACGTATATGGGTAAAGATATTAGAGAAAAGAGAAATCACGAAAGCAAATGACTTCTTTCCAATCCTTTCACCAGGAAAATACTGAAGCATATCATACCAAATTCTTGTATTTGGGCATTGATTTAACCTGAGTAAGATTCCAAGGCAAATTATTAAAGGAAATCATGAGATTAGATTATAAACTACTAATAAACGCCAAAGTAGGTTAAATTCCTATTGTCCTTTCATAAGCAATATTAATGCACAAGGGATAAAAATAACATAAATAAATAGAGGTCACCAAGCAAGCCTATGCTTTTAAGAAAACTATCAAAATGTGTAGCATAGTGGCTAAGACACTTGCCTGCTAACCAGACGACTGGCGGTTCAAACCCACCAGCCACTCCTCGGAAGGAAGGTTGGGCAATCCTACTTCCGTAGTGATACTGCCTCGGAAACCCAAGGAGGGGTCGCTAT
>NW_006921847.1:4187477-4193951 GCF_000298275.1 Orycteropus afer afer | reverse complement strand
GCACTTAACAACAACAACAAGCAGAAGTCCTAAAGTAGCAAGAAGGAACATTAATGATTGCTGATAGGGCCTCCTAGAAGCCACAAATCTGTTTCATAGGGATTTGATGATGTTTATCAGGTATGTAGTAAGAACAAATGACTGGCTTAAAATCAGTCATGCTCTGTCATATGGGGGGAGAGGTTGGGCAGATGATTATCCAGTTTGTGGATTACTCAGATTCTAACTCTCTCATCCCAACCTTAGGCAGTTTAAAACTCATTTGATTTCTCCAAGAGGATCAGAAAGAAAAAGAAATCAAGGGATAATCAGCCAATTTTTCTCATTAACGGAAATGCTGGGTGAAAGAAGAAGCTGAAGCCAGTAACAAGCATCACACTGATGTGAAATATGGATTTGATTTCCCAGATTCTCAGTTACACTGAATGATAGAGTTTGCTGAAATATTCATGTGGTGAGAATGATTAGACACATTGTCTTGTAGGTGAAGGACTGGTACAGCGTGATTGCTGTTGCTACTCTTGTTTACACAGAAGACTCTGCTTTCCCTTGAGAGGTACAGCAGCCATCACAAAGGATAGATTAATTTCTGTTACAAGAAGCATAGAGCAACCAGAAGTAGGGTATGGGGTAAATCTAAGAATGTGAAAAGCAGGGTTGAGATAGAAAGAAGATGCAGGCACTGAATGTTGAGAATTTTACTGGTGAATTTTGAAAGTATTTCAAGAGCCAAAGAATATATCAATAAAGAAAGTTTACCTTTCATAGACTATAGCTGAAAGAATTACCAAAAGGTATGCTTAATTAAGAAGGAAGATAAATCCTGAGAGAAGGCTGGGATGGAAGAATCAGTAATAAAGAAAATAACTGGTTTTTAAATGGAGTATATTTGAATAAGCATTGTTGTTGTTGTTGTTGTTGTTATGTGCCGTCGAGTCGGACCGACTCATAGCGACCCCTCCTTGGGTTTCTGAGGCAGTATCACTATGGAAGTAGATTGCCCCATCTTCCTTCCCAGGAGTGGCTGGTAGGTTTGAACTGCCAGCCTTCTGGTTAGCAGTCAAGTGCCTTAGCCACTATGTTACCAGCATTATGTATTAAAAATGTGTAATGATAATATGTGTGAGTTAAAATTTAAGATAGAATAAAAATAATACAAAATATTAAAAATCATAGGAGAAATTTTAAGTTAATATTTTAGGATGTAATTTAAAAAAAAAATTGTTGCATGTTAAAAGTTTAGTCACGTGAAAAAAAAAAATCTAGTAATGATAATTCCAAACCACTAGATGTGAAAGAGAGAAAGTGACTTTAAAAATATGATAAATGCAGTTGAAGATGGGAAAGGAATATAGAAAAAACAAATTGTAAGGAATGCTTAAGTGAAAAGTAAAAAGCATGGTAGAAATAAGTAAATGTGTTTAGATTCATAATCCTATGAATAATAAGCAGATTAAAATCATAAATTAATAAGATTAATTGGCAAGAAAAAAATCTAAATCAAAGATGTTTATAGTTAGTTAGTACATGTACAATATGACACACAAAGAACTCATCATAAAGAGAAAAAAGTATACTAGGAATGTATAAAGAGAAAAAAAATCAGAGTATCAGTAAGAATATTAAAAATAGACTTTAGGTGATATACTTAAATACAGATGAAGAGAGTCATTAAATACTCATAAAAGAAAGAACATACTAGAAGATACAAAAATTCTGGAAGAAGAAAACATATTCACAATGTGGGACTTTTTATCACACCTCCCTCTTTAACTCTTATTATAACAACGAAAGGGAGCTCTAGTAGCATAGTGGCTAAGGCACTTGACTGCTAACCAGAAGGCTGGCGGTTCAAACCCACCAGCCACTCATTAGAAGGAAGGTTGGGCAATCTACTTCCGCAGTGATACTGCCTCGGAAACCCAAGGAGGGGTCGCTATGAGTCAGGGCTGACTCCTCGGCACATAACAACAACATGACAACAAAAAGATGGATAATTTTACCGAAGATTTGGTTAAAAAAAATGAAAAGCTTGATATAAAGTACATGTGTTAGAACTTTCCTGAAAAATATGGAGATAACACTTTCTGCTCAAACATATGTTATATAAAATCTTTTTTAAATATTCCCATACGTGTTGTTATTATGTACCCTATAGTTGGGTCTGACTCAGTGATCCTGTGCACAACAGAACTGGTCCTGCATCATTCTCCCGATTGTTGCTATCCTTGAGCCCATTGTTGCAGCCATTGTGTCAATCCATCCTGTTGAGGATCATTTTCACTGATTTTTCCAAGCATGATGTCCTTCTCCAGGGACTGGTCCTCCTGAAAACATGTACAAAGTACACGAGACAAATTCTTGCCATCCTCATTTCTAAGGACCATTCTGGCTGTACTTCTAAGACAGATTTGCTCATTCTTCAGGAAGTCCATGGTATATTCCATGTTCTTCACCAACACCATAATTCAAATGCATCAAATTTTTTTTGGTCTTCTTTATTCATTGTCCAGCTCTTGCTTGCATGTGAGGCAATTCAAAAGACCATGGCTTAGCTCATGCAAACCTTAGTCCTCAAAGTGACATCTTTTCTTTTTAACACTTTAAAGAGATATTTTTTGCCTAATGCAATACATAGTTTGCTTTCTTGACTGCTGCTTACGTGGACATTGATTGTAAATCCAAGTAAAATGAACACCTGAAAATTTCAGTCTTTTCCCCACTTATCCTGATGCTGCTTACTTGTCCAGTTATGAGGATTTTTATTTTCTTTATGTTGAGGTGTAATCCCATACTTTGTTCTTCATCAGTAAGTGCTTCAAGTCTTCTTCACTTTCAGCAAGAAAGGTTGTGTCATCTGCATATCACAGCTTGTTAATGAGTCTTCCTCCAATCCCGATGCCCTGTTCTTCTTCATATAGTCCAGCTTCTCAGATTATTTGCTCAGCATACAGATTGAATAAGACTATATTTATGGATTTTCATACATAGGGCAAACAAAACCAGACATTAGCTCTATTTATAATGTCTTAAAAATAGAAATCTACAAATATGAAGAAATATAAATGAATTTTAATTTTTTAAAGACTGTATACTATGGCCACTTAATTTAGCTTTAAGGATCTCTAGTGGTATAGTGGCTGAGACATTTGGCTACTGACCAAAAGGTCAGTGGTTTAAACTCACCAGCTGCTACATGGAAGAAGGAAGAGGCAGACTGCTTCCATGCACATTTACAGCCTTGGAAGCCCAATGAGAGTCTCTACGAGTCGGAATCAACTCAATGGCAGTGAGGGATTCTTTTTTTCTGGTTTAATTTAACTATATCTGATTGTTGTCCTCCATCTCCCCTCATAAAATATAAATAAATAGCACACAGACACACACATCACCACCATCATCACTGCCACCACCACTACACCACACATTCTTATGCCTTTGGAAAATATTTTAATGACAATTTGACCAAAGAAAAATAATTTAGAAGTTACTGAATTAGTTTATTACTAAATCCTAAAATGCACCTCATATCAAAACTTTTATTTACACTTTAAGTAATTTAGAGAAATTTCTAGACTTGTACTCAAAAATAAGAACTATTTGTAGAAATTAGTAATAGAAAAATAGAAGAAACCCAAAAAATAGAGAAGAAAATATGCAAGATAAAGACTTAAATACATAACCAAGTTTAAATGAAACATTAGCTAGTTCTAATCAAGTAAATAAACTCCTAGCAATATTTCTTTTTCATGAAAAATAAAAAATAGGCATAGAATATAGTAATAGGAATAAAAATGGTCATACCCATAATTACAATAGAGTTGTTAAATATCTTATTTTGCCACTGAATATGCATCTTAAATTTGTAAAAGAATATTCAGAAAAATATAAATTATGGGAAATGAACATAACCAAACATAACTCATAACCTAAAGAGATGTACCACCATTAAAAAATATGAAATTGGCCATTAAATTTTATGGTAAAAACAGCAGCTGGTCTAATAGTTTTATAGTAGAGTTATTGCAATGTTTCAATAAACATATATCTGTAGCACCATCTAATAAAAAATGTTCTAAGGAATTGAAATATAAGAAAAGCTAGTCATCAAATTTTATAATATTGTTAACCCTGATACCAAAATAGGACAAGAACAGTAATAGAAATTAATATAATATGATTTCTTTTAAACACAGGGTTATATATAAATAAAATTAACCAAAGTGGATGTCTAAAACACATTATGATACAGCTGCTTTATCTCAAGTTTTAACATTAAAATAGATTTTAATTATATTAATTAAATATTTACACGTGTAAACAGCAATAGATTGAGGAAAAGTATTCATTTAATGTACATTAATTTAAGAAAAATATTATCATAGTAGACATAGAAGGACTCTTGCTTAACCTAACCCTAGGAATTTAGTGGGGACTTACATTGCATACTACTCTAGCAATATATTCTTATTATCTACCTTTAAATTTAAAGATAAGACAAAATACTCAGTACCATTGCTTCAATCATCATCTTATTGTTGTTCCTGGCACTGCAACTGAAAAAAACAAAATTAGAAAGTCAGAAGCTGCATTGGACTGAAAAAATATAACCACTAATTGCAAATAATATGATGATGCTAAGGAGCTCTGGTGGTAGAGTGCCTAAGGCATTTGACTGCTAACCAGAAGGCTAGTGGTAGTGGTTCAAATACACCAGTCACTCCTCAGAAGGAAGACTGGGCAAACTACTTCTGTAGAGATACTGCCTTGGAAACCCAAGGAGAGGTCACTGTGAGTCGGGACCAAATGGACAGCAGTGAGCTCGGTTTTGGTTTGGTTAACAGAGATAATCTAAAATGATCCACAGTAAAAAAAAAAAAAAAAAAAAAAAAAACTTTAGCAAGTTTGAGTTTACAAGACCAGTAATAATAAAACAAAAAGTTAATAATGAATTAGAAATTTTAGTTTAAGAACATTATATTAAAGAAACAACAAACTTTAATATACCTTTAAATAAACCTAAAAGAAAAAGATGTAAATAATGGATGTTAAAGAGTAAAAGGACATTACCCAAACCTAAAAAACAAACCTGCTGCCAGCCAGTCAATTTTGATTCATAGGAACCCTCACCGGGTTTCCAAGGCAGTAAGTCTTTAGGAATGTAGATTGTCCCATCTTCCTTCCTAGGAGTGTCTGGTGGGTTTGAACCACCAATCTTCTGGTCAGCAGTCAGATGCCTTAGGCACTGAGCCACCAGAGCTCCTTGAAAGGACATTATATAGCATAATTTTGAAGTATAAGGATGTAAATAAGCTAAAGTTTATTTTGTGTTACAATTTAATTCAAATCTAATTCTTAAAATAGTTTTTTTAAAGACAAAATTTATACGAAAGATCCAGATCAACACGTCTATGGGGAAATAACAGACTATTAGATATATGATATTATATCAGCTATACTTATAAAAACATAAAGCCATATCACACTATACAAAACATAAATTCCAGATATATATACATCAAAACACAAGCAAACAAAAACTTTCAAAAATGTATGTGAAAACATAGGAGCTCTGGTAGCATAGTGCCTAAGGCACTTGACTGCTAACCAGAAGGCTGGTGGTTCAAACCCACCAGCTACTCCTTAGAAGGAAGACTGGGCAATCTACTTCCGTAGTGACACAGCCTTGGAAACCCAAGAAGGGGTTGCTATGAGTCAGATCCGACTCCACGGCACATAACAACAACAACAACGTGAAAACATAAGTGATAATTCATGTGGCTGTGAAGAAAGGTTTTTTTTGTAAGACCCTTCCAAACAAAAAATAATAAAGTAAACTAATGATTACTTTACTATATTAAAAGTAATTATTAATGACAGATGTTGTCAGAAACAAAATTAAAGTCAAGTGTCAAAGTGGGAGAACATAGGTACAATGCTTTCAATAAACATAGGATTGAGATGCAAAGTATCTGATGAATTTCTGCATCAAGAAGGAAATTGAAGTGGAAAAAAATAATAAGGGATCAAATATAATAAAACAATAAAAGAAATTAGTAGACAATTCACAGAAGAAAGCACTAAGAATATATGCGAAATCAGTCAATCTCACATTTACAAAGGGAAATGTAATTTTAAAATAGGAAGAGGTACTGGTTCTAACTCATTATTTAAGCAAAACTTTAAAAGCATACTACTAATTTTACAGAAGAAAGCTAGAACATATATTTGGTTGAGGTTTTAGGTCAGTAATACTGCCTGAAAGAGTAATTTGGCAAATTTACTAATTTAAATATACATATCTTAAAACCTAGAGTTCCACGTCCAGGAATATTTCCTACAAAAATGCATATATCCTCTAAAAAAAAAAAAAAAAAAAAAATGGATACACCCACCAGAGTCCCTCCCAACTCATAACTCCTCCAAAGACACCTTCATAAGTCTTCTTGCAAAAAGGCATTTCTTCCTACTCTA
>NW_006921847.1:4185591-4187377 GCF_000298275.1 Orycteropus afer afer | reverse complement strand
AGTGATACTGCCTCGGAAACCCAAGGAGGGGTCGCTATGAGTCAGGTATGACTTGACGGCACATAACAACAACAACAACAACAACAACAACAACATCAAAATGTGTTGATGGTATGTCATGTCTGTTTGTTTCTTTGAAAAGGCAAATAAATCATGATAAATATTGTTTATTTTTAATCACACACATCATTGATAATTATTTTATTTTACCAAATTTAGCTATGAAGCTAAAATAGTGGCAAATGTAGAGAAGTGATGTTTTATTTATTGAGGATAATCTCTATTTAAGGTGTCCTGTCTGCCTCTTAAGATGCTACTCTGTGGAGGTTTATACCCAACTGACAGCTAATGAAGTGTCATCACATACCACACCCTCTGCTGCTCAAAATAATCCAAGATAAAGTAGAAAAAGAAAAATTAGAAGAGAAATGAAGCTAAATATAAAGTTCCATCTACTGTTTTCCAGACCTTATATTAGCTGGTTTATCACATATTCAGAAAGTAGAGGTTATTCTGTCTACTTTTCATGTGTTAAGTGAGACTCAGGAGTGATAACCTAACCATGTAGCTAATGGGTGGAAAATAACCATTTCAAATTATTTTCTCTCTCTGCTATAGCAAGCTATTTGCTTAGAGCATATGCTTTTCAAGATATATCAGGGATGGATTTCTAGAATAAGTGATAGGAAATGAGAAGTTTCCCTTGTATATATAATATTGTCTCACCAAAATGATGATCTTAAGGGTAGGCCTGAGAGGAGAGATGTCTTATAAAAAACTAGAAACCATCATATTCAAAGAGTGTTGCCTACATTTAAGATGTCTGGAAGGTATAGGTGGCTCTACATTCTGTAATGTCTATCTTTTCTTTCTGTTTTTTAAAATAAAAATCTCTGGGCCACCAGATAAATCAGAAAACATTTCTTAGATAAATACAGCTAGTTTCCAATCTGCCACCATTCTCTTTCTTTTTTGTCCAATGTACCACTCAATATCTATTATTAACTCACCTTCTCATAACATGACTCTAGGCATCCTTTCAGTAATACCTGTGCACTGGGAAGAAGTTAGATACAAGATGGATGCAAAACTGTACCTATTTCACATCATGCAGTATGTATCTCTTTTTTAAAAATATGTCTAGAGCAACTAACTCACTTCTCCATTTGTTTTTGAATATTTCTTCTGGTGATATTAAAGTATTTCTGCTCTCTGCCCTGGCACTTACAGACCCTTGACTAATTTTTATAGGCATAAGCAGAAGCCTGATCTGCACTGAACACTTTCCCTTGTTACCCTCCCGAGAGGGACCGGGTCTCCGGGAGCGAGGTAAGCACAGGCGGGCTTGTGCTTAGTAACCGGGAGTGAGGTAAGCGCGGGTGGGCTTGTGCTTACTCACTGATCTGCACTGAACACTTTCCCTTGTTACCCTCCCGAGAGGGACTGGGTCTCTGGGAGCAAGGTAAGCACGGGCGTAGCATAGAGTAGCAGGCCGGAAGATCAGGAGAAAAGGGTAAAACCCAGGAAGCCAAAGAGAAGAGCAATCAGCCAAAGAGATTAGGTGAGGAGGGGAAACTCAGGCCCGCCCACAGTAGCAGGCCGGAAGAGCAGGAGAAAGGGCATAAAACCCAGGAAGCCAAAGAGAAGAGCAATCAGTCGAAGGGATTAGGTGAGGAGGGGAAACCCAGGGACGCCCAAAGAAGCAGGCCAGAAGAGCAGGAGAAAGGGGATTAAAAGACAGGAAGCCAGACAGAGGAACAGTCAGCCACAGGGACCCAGGTGGGGG
>NW_006921847.1:4169072-4176619 GCF_000298275.1 Orycteropus afer afer | reverse complement strand
AAAAAAAAAAAAAAAAAAAAGATGGATACACCCACCAGAGTCCCTCCCAACTCATAACTCCTCCAAAGACACCTTCATAAGTCTTCTTGCAAAAAGGCATTTCTTCCTACTCTACATACTCACCAAGCTTCTGTGGTACAATGAATTGTATTTATATGGCTTTCCTAGCCATAGTCTTACAAGTCCCACATAATGATTAGCTGGGACTCAAAGAAGGCATGTAAAACTCTGGCAAAGACTGGACAACAACTACGCAAATAAGGTGTCTACGGCCTACCTACCAAGGGGACTGGTTAGTTTTGCCATTCAAATGAAAATGATTTAGACCAAATTCTGTGAGGTTACCTCAAAAAGGAGAAAGAAAGGGGAGTTAGCATTTAATGGAATTGTTCAGGGGCTTTTTAAAACTTAAACATATGATGTAAATATGGTAAAATTTTATGATTTGCTAAAACTTGGTCATGAGTACATAGGAGTTCATTGTATGTCTATTACTTGTATATTTGAAATATTTCATAATTAAAAATAATTGGAAAGGGAAAAAGTATGCTTTCCTATGGGGTTTATTATACCTATAATATATGCACTTATTCTCATTAACAATAATTTTACAAAATAGAAATACAAAGGAGGAGAAAGCCAGGACCTGGACCTGTCATTGGTAAGGAACAAGATGTTTAGGTTCTAAAGTTGAAGAACACATAGGCTGGTTCATCTTTGTCCATCTGTTGTTTTATATGGTCCCTGTGTATCAGTGACAAGGTCTTCTACCTCTCCACAGTGAAAGAGACTAGGAAATCCTAGGAAGAGTCACTGCTAACCCTAAAGAGGGAAGGATATGCACCCTCTGAGAAGACCAAAATTGTGCCCTGTCAACAATTTATGACCCATGCCTCTCTCATTCTCACTGAATGAGAAGGGGAGGGGGAAAAAAAAAAAAAAAAAAGATAAGCAAGGGAGGGATGGAGAAAGGAAGCAAAAAGAAAAGAAATGTAAGTCTTATGATAATTCCCATTCTCCCATTTCCATCCCCCACATCCCCCATGTGCACAGGGTCTGACAACCAATCTCAGGTATCATGAGTACCAAATAAAGAACGCAAAATTTCTAAGCAAGATCTAAGCAAAGATTGTTGCTTTTCATTGCATTCAAGTCTCCTTATGTACAACTGAATGAAATGTTGTCCAACAAAGAACAAAAAAGAAATAAAACTGAGAAAAGGATGAAGAATAAAATCTTTTAAAAGAAACAATTTGAAATTAAATAACTATATAGTTATGATTACAAAGACAAAGGAGATCATCTTCGTGAAACAAAAGCAGGCAAATATGAAAGAAGAAATGCTAATAAAAGGATATCAGAGAGAAAGTGGCATAGTGCCTAAGGCATCTCAGCTAACCAGAAGGCTGGTGGTTCAAACCCAGCAGCCACTCCTTGGCCGGAAGACTGGGCAATCTACTTCCATAGAGACACCACCTTGGAAACCCAAGGAGGGGTTGCTACGAGTTGGTTTCGACACCACGGCAGTGAGTTTAGCTTGGTTTTTGCACACATAAAGAATTTTCTAAATAAAACACTTAGTAGATGGGCTAAATTGCAGTGCAGAACAGACACAACTGAAGATGGAAATACTGAACAGAAAAATAAAATATCTGAGAATGAAGCACAAAGAAATTAAAAATAAAACCAAAGGGAGAACATCATTAATTCAGAAGTTTTACTGATTTTATATTTGGAACAGACATTCCAGAGAGGAAAACCAGAGGAAATGGAGGACCAATAATCCAGCCATTCCCTGGATTATAAAAACCTGATTTATGGACACTTACTTGCCCACTTTAATGTTATATAAATTTCCCCTCACTTTGAAACAATTGAACCAAACGCTACTCACAGTATCATCATCACAGTTACCTTCACTTGGTGTATCGTCACTTGTGCAGTTTTTAAATCACTGAAAGATGTTGAGACTTTTCTTGCACTAAGTCCACTGCCATAGTGTGGATTCCCACCCATAATGATTCTTTCGGAAAGAGTAGAACTTCTGCATAGTGTTTCCACTTAAAGAAGCAGACTGCCTCATCTTTCTCCTGTGGAGCAGCTGGTGGGTTCAAACTGCTGACCTTTTGGTGAGCATGCAAATGTTTTAACCGCTACACCACCAGAGCTCCTTCTTGCACTGAAACTAAAAACCAAACTCACTGCCATCGAGTCAATTTGACTCATAGTGACCTCTCCTTGGGTTTCAGAGGTGGGATCTCTATGGAAGTAGATTGCTCAATCTTTCTTACCAGGAGCGGCTAGTGGGTTTGAACTACCAGCCTTCTGGTTAACAGTCAAATGCCTTATGCACTTTGCCACCAGAGCTCCCTCTTTCACTAAAGTAAAGCTAAATAAGAACTGTATACACCTGTTCCAACTTAAGTACAAATCTGATTTAAAGACACACTTGGGAATGGTTCTCATTTGTAACCCAGGGACTGCTTATATTTTATAAAAATAATAACCAAAATCAAACCAGTTGCTGTTGAGTGGATTCTGACTCATGATGACTGCATATGTTTCAGAATAGAACTCTACTCCATAGAGTTTTCAATGGCTATGATCTTTCACAAATAGATTATCAGGACTTTCTTCCCCGCTGCCTCTGGAGGGATTTGAAATACCAATATTTTGGTTAGTAGCTTATCTCTTAACTGCTTGTACCACCCATAATGGAGTAAAGCAGTATTTGACTTAAAGGAGATACAAGTCTTTAGATTGAAAGGGCTCACTGAGTGCAAAGCAAGGTGAGCAGGAAACTAACAAAAACATCATAAACCTAAATAAATATAGTAAAATTTCAAAAAAATAAGGATAAAAGATGTTATAATAGTAAAAATGACAAGAATCTCTAATGAGAGAAATGATAAAGCTGTATTGAGGATTTGTACCCCAAAGCTGGGGTACACTTGATAAAATACCAAGTGCTCCAAGTCCAAAAAGAGAAAGAAATTATCATACACAAAGGATATGGGTTACACATGAGTCACAAGTAAACCTTTCACAATGCCAATTAATCATAGACTTTCTGGGGGCAAACTATTAAGTAATTTCCTGAGAACAATCTTTTATAACTCTTTTAGGGAATATTCAAATCATCCTCTTATTGGAATACTCTTACCATTTATTTAACCATAAACTATAATTTTGTCTAGAAGTTTCATTTTTGAGAACAGTACATTTTCATCACAGTCTTAAATAATCATGGTTACAAACTTGCTCATCCAAGGGAGGGGGTTGCACATAGTCTAAAAGCATAAGCAAGGATTTTTAGCAAAAGGGAGTTTGAGTTAGATATGTATCAGTCATTTAGTCATGCCAGTCATCTCAGTTTTAAAGTGCCCATAAACAATAGAAAAACCTTGAAAGAAAACATGAAACCTGCACAGGAATAAGCATCATATTTAAGTTGATTCCTTATCACTAAATTGAATGTAAGAAAATCATGGAAGATATTATATTCAAAATGAGAAATGATGAACATTGAAGAGGAGTGGATTAGACACATTAAATAATCACAAATCCATAGCTATTTTTCAGTATAATATTGGTAGAACTAGATGAACTTAATTGAGAAAATAATCCAAATATTTTAGAAAAGCAAAATGAAAGGAGCCCTTGTGGTGCAGTGGTTACATCATTCAGTTGCTAAATAAAAGGTCAGCAGTTTGAACCCAACAGCCACTCCAAGGAAGAAAGCTAAGGCAATCTCCTTCATAAAGATTTACAGCTTTGGAAACCCTATGAGGCAGTTTTACTCTGTTCTACAGGCTCACTATGAGTTGGAATCTACTTGATGGCAGTGGATTTAACTTTGGTTGGGCATGGTAAAAGGAAAACTCTAGATCCCATGTCAAAGTTGTTATCTACCAAATATATTTAGATAGAAGGAGGAAAACGTTCCTTTTAAAAATACAACTCCATGATACTGATAATCTGTCTCACCATAAGGTAAACAGAAATCTCATACATTTTCATGATTAACTTCAAAGCAAATTTGGGTAATTGAACAGCAAAGAAAGTCAAAGTGACTTGACAAGTTCTGTTCTAAGCTTTATAAAAGGGAACTATTTCTATCTGGGAGCCCTAGTGGCACAGTTGTAAAGCACTTGGCTGCTAACTGAAAGACCAGCACTTTGAGCCCACCAGTTACTCTACAGGAGAGAGATGTGGCATTCTGCTTCTATAAAAATTACAGCCTTGGAAGCCCTATGGGCAGTTAGTTCTATGCTCTCCTACAGTTGGAGTCGGCACAAGAACAACTGGTTTATTCCTAATTTATGATAGAATTATTCTCACAGAATGTCTCTGAGACAGAAACCTGTATGAAAATACTCGTTCTAGATATGCAAATTATTTTCTATTTTTTAAATTTTGAAACAAAGTAAATAATTTACTATTTATAAAACAAAAATTTTGGCAACTTCTCTTTGTTTTCTCTACTGCTCTAATTTTCATGTTTTGGCCAAAGACATGAAGAGACTATGCCGGATTTGCAAGAGAGAAAGCAAAATTTTACTTCATCAGCTCCACAGAGCATGAGTAATATTGTGTTAGAGCAAGCGTAAAGTGGCCTTTGGTCTTCAGTGGATATGTTAAGCAATTTTCTTCCATTGAAAATAGATCACTTTTGCATTGTTTCCTGCCTTAAATATAAATTTCCAGACCATTTGCTTGCATGCACAGAAGAGCAATATTAATTATCTTTATACAGGGAAAGACAAGTAAGGAAAACCACTTAAACTTTCATGATAAACTTCAGATTTCAGTAAATCTTTGAGAAAGTATATTGTACCTCAGTTAAAAATTGTATGCCATGTTGCAAGTTAAAATTAAATATTATACTTTAGACATTATAATCTGTGATCAGTTGGACAGAAACTTATTTGTTCACAAAAGATTTTTCCTTTTAAATTTACTTGTATATAAAAATAAAATGTTTCCCAAAAAAGAAGATTACTTGAAGTACTTACTGATGAATGGCAAAGACCACAGCCTTCAGTATAGCTTACAACTGAATATAAAGAAAAAGAAAATCCTCACAAGTGAATCAATATTCACTACCATGATAACTGGGGGAAAAAAAATATAATTTTCAGGGATTTCATTCTTTTTGGATCAACAATTCATACCTGTGGAAGTAACAGTCAAATATCAATGATGTATTGCATTGAATAAATATGTTACTAACAACTTCTTTAGAGTTCTGAAAAGCAAAAATATCATTTTGATCACTAAATTACACATGGTCCAAGCCAGGGTCTTTTCAATTACCTCATATACAGGTGAAAGTAGAAAAATTAAACAAAAAGACATAAGGATTGCCCCACTCATCTGTCAGTTTGTCATACACTCATGGCTTGTGTGTTACTATAATGCTGGAAGCTATGCCACCAATATTTCAAATGCCAGCAGGGTCACCTCTGGTGGACAGGTTACAGCTGAGTTTTGAGACTAAGATAGAGTAGGAAGAAAGACGTAGCCAGGTCCACTTCTGAAAAATATAGCCACTGAAAATGTGAATAGCAATAAAATCTTGTCTGACAAAGTGCCAGACAATAAGCCCCTCAGTCTGGAAGGCACTCAAACTACAACTGAGGAAGAACAGCCTCTGTAAAGTAGAGTGGACCTTTATGAAGTAGATTGAGTAAAACTTCTGGGATCTTTATTTGCTGATGTGACCTATCTCAAAATGAGAAGAAAAACCTGCAAACAACCATTATAAATAATCAGTAGGTGAAATGCAGGAAGTACGAATCTAGGAAAAGTTAAAGTCATCGAAAATTAAATGTAACTCATAAACATCAATATCCTAGGCATCAGTGAGCTGAAATGGACTGGTATCCATCATTTTGAATCAGAAAATCATAGGGACACCTATGCCATGAATGACAAATTGAAGAGGAATGGTGTCACATTTACCGTCAAGAACTTTTCAAGATTTATTCTGAAATACAATGCTGTCAGTGATAGGATAATATCCATATGTCTATAAGGAAGACCAGTTAATACTGCTATTATTCAAATTTACTCACCAGGCACTAATAGAAAAGATGAAGAAATTAAAGATTTTACCAACTTCTGGAGTATGAAATTGACAAAATATGCAATCAAGATGCAATGATAATTAATAGTGGTTGGAGTGTGAAAGTTAGATACAAAGAAGCAGCACTGGTAGATGAAATGTATGATGTTGGTGATAGAAATGACCCTAGATTTTACATGATGAAATTTTGCAAGACCAACTACTTACACGTTGCAAATATCTTTCCTCAATAATATAAATAATGGCTATATACATGGACCATGCCAGTTCCACATGAATCAAATCAACCACACTGATAAAGAGAGATGAAGAAAAAGTTGAATATCATCAGTCAGAGCAAGGCCAGGGGCTGAGTGGAGCAGAGCATCAATTGCTCACATGCAAGTTGAAGAAGTTGAAGAAAATTAAAACAAGTCCATGAGAGCCAAAATACAATCTTAAGTATATCCCATCTGAATTTTGAGACCATCTGAAGAATAGATTTGATGCACCAATGACTAAAGACAAGATGAGAAGGGCCAAAATCTATTAAATGGGGAAAAGAATGTTTGTTTAATAAATGGTGCTGGCAAAACTGAAGATCCATTTGCAGAAAAATGAAACAAGATTTATACTTCACACCATACATGAAAACGAACTCTAGATGGATCAAAGACTTAAAAGTGAAACCCAAAACTATAGAGTTCCTCAAGGAAAAACTATGGGCAAATTTAGGGGAAGGAAGGTTGGGCAATCCTACTTCCGTAGTGATACTGCCTCGGAAACCCAAGGAGGGGTCACTATGAGTCGGGGCCAACTTGACGGCAAACAACAACAACAATATATGGGTTAAACAGACTCTCAAGCATAACTCAAAATGCACAAACAGCAGAAGAGAAACCACATGACTGGGACCTTCTAAAAATTAAATTTTTATGTGCTTCCAAAGACTTCTCCTAAGAGTCAAAAGAGAACCTACAGATTGGGAAAAAATATTTAGTAATGACATATCTGACAAGGGACTTATCTCTAGAATTTATAGAAAACTCCCACACCTCAATAACAAAAAGACAAAACAATCCAATTAAAAAATGGGCAGAGGCATGAATAGACACTTCACCAAGGATGATATTCAAGCAGCCAACAAACATATGAAGAAATGCTCACAAACATTAGCTATTGTTGTTAGGTGCTGTCGAGTCCTTTCTGACTCATAGCAACCCCATGCACAGCAGAACGAAACATGCCTGATCCCGCGCCAACTCCACGTTCTGCACTATATTTGAGCCCATCATTGCAGCCACTGTGTCAATCCATCTCCTTGAAGGCCTCCCTCTCTCTCGTCATCCCTCCACCCTACCAAACATGACGTCCTTCTCCAAGGAATGGTCCCTTCTGACAACATGACCAAAATAGGTGAGACGAAGTCTGGCCATTCTTGCTTCCAAGGAGCATTCTGGCTGCACTTCCTCCAGGACAG
>NW_006921847.1:4151943-4164297 GCF_000298275.1 Orycteropus afer afer | reverse complement strand
TAAAGCAAATGGAAGAACTGTTGAAGTAAAAGAGCTGAATAGATTTCCAAGGTGGAACAAGTAGACAAAGTAAACTATTATGATGAAAGGTGCAAAGACCTGGAGTTAGAAAATCAAAAGTGAAGAACATGCTTAGTATTTCTCAGGCTAAAAGCACTGAAGAAAAAAATCCAAGCCTCTAGTTGCAATATTGAAGTATTTTCTGGATAAAATACTGAACAATACAGGAAGCATCAAACGAAGGTGGAAGGAATACATAGTCACTGGGCCAAAACAACTGACTGATGTTCAACCATTTCAGGAGGTGCCATGTGATCAAGAACAAATGGGATTGAAGGAAGAAATCCAAGCTGCACTGAAGGAATAGGCAAAAAATTAAGGCTCCAGGAATTGATAGAACACCTACTGAGATGCTTCATCAAATGGTTGCAATGCTAGAAGTGCACAGTTTTTTATGTCAAGGAATTTGGAAGACAGCTACCTGGGCAACTGACTGGAAAATATTATTTTCTTCATGGATAATGTTCTTGATATCCTCCCACAATTCTGGTTTTCAGTCATTGGTGTTCAATGCATCAAATCTATTCTTTAGATGGTCTCCAAATTCAGGAGGGATATATTCAAGATCATATTTTGGCTCTCTTGGACTTGTTTTAATTGTCCTTAACTTCAAGTTGAACTACATATGAGCAGTTGATGGTATGTTCCACAATCAGCTCCTGGCCTGGTTTTGGCTGAAGATATTGAGCTTTTCCATTGCCTTTTGCCACAGATGTAGTCAATCTGATTCCTGTGTGTTCCATCTGGTGAAGTCCACATGCACAGCAGCTGTTTGTGTTGTTGAAAAAAGGTGTTTGCAATGAACAAGTCATTGGTCTTGTAAAATTCTACCATGTGAGTTCCAGCATTATTTCTGTCAAGGCCAAATTTTCCAACTACTGGTGATTCTTCTTTGTTTCCAACTTTTGCATTCCAGTCACCAGTGATAATTAACACATCCTGATTGCATATTCAGTCAATTTCAGACTGCAAAAGTTGATAAAAACCTTCAACTTCCTCATCTTTGGCTTTGATGGTTGGTGCATAAATTTGAATAATAGTCATATTAATGGGTCTTCCTTGTAGGCATATGATGTATCCTGTCATTGACAGCATTGCACTTCAGGACAGATCTTGAAATATCCTTTATGATGATGAATGCCACACCATTCCTCTTTATACTGTCTTTCCCTGCATAGTAGATCATATGGTTGTCTGATTCAAAATGGCCAAAACCAGTCCATTTAGGCTCACTAATGCCTAGTATATCAATCTTTATGTGTTCCATTTCATTTTTGACAACTTCCATTTTTCCTAGATTCATACTTCGTACATTCCATGTTCTGATTATTAATGGATGTTTGCCGCTGTTTCTCCTTAATTTGAGTGGTCCCATGTCAGCAAATGGAGGTCTTGAAAGCTTTACCTTATCCATCTGAGTAAGGCTGATTTTACTCTGATAATGCAGCTCTTGTCCAGTCCTACTTTGAGAGCTTTCTAAGCTAAATGACTCATCTTCCTCCTCTGTATTGAACAATGTTTTCGGACTATTCATAAATTTGCACAGTAATGTATCAGACAGTGTTTCTCTGCTATTCATAAGGTTTTCCCTGGCCAATTCTTTGAGAAGTAGATGGCCTCCTCCTTCTTCCTAGTCTGTCTCAGTCTGCAAGCCAGGCTGATACCTGTGCAACAGATGCACCCTACTGGGTTTGAAACACAAGTGGCACAGCCTCACGGCTCACAACAACACATCACTACAGTAGGACAAACTGACAGACAAGTTTGTGTCCCTTAGCTGTTGGAAATCCCTCCAACCACCCTTACCATGATCCTTGCAGCTAACTCCTCAATCTGTTCCAGTCTCCTTTGCCTTTTCTGTCCTCTCCCTGCTTCCCATCTCACTGCTGGTGGTGGGTAGTCTGGGTTCCCTCTCCTCACCTGGCTCCCTGCAGTTGAATTCTTGATCTGTCACTGGACAGATTTGACAATATTTTGATTAATGGAGAAAAGACTGAAGCTGCCAAGGAGATTTATAATTAACACCCATGGAAACAGCAGTCATGGTATCAGAATGTTGCAGACAAGAGCTTCCAGAGTCTTGCCCATATGGCTCCTGAGTCAAGAAGAAACACACTGATATGAGAGCAAAGTGCTTTTTTTGAAAGTACACAAGAAAGCAACTCAGAGGACTCGACTTCAAATTGAGTTCCTCAAACAACAAGTTGCTTCCGTTTTTATACACTTTAAAACAAAGAATATACATTAGATGACATGGAAAATAATTGTACTTTAATAGCTTATTAGCATTAGTGTGTGTGAAGGGTCATGGGTGTGGTTTTTGGTCTGTGACATCAAAAGTTCCCTTTCAGGAGAAGTTTTCCACACTGTGCCTGCATGGCTAAGCAGAGGCAGCATTGGTGGCTTTTGGCCAGTTAGTTCTACCTGGCTCTTATCTTAAGACACCTTCTGATTGCTTCTTGTTTATATTTTCTCCTCTGTTTCATAAGAAAGTCAGCTCTTACATATGATCTTAAGGAATGCGGGATTAGGCCTCAGGCTGGTCAGTATCTCTGGCTATGAGAAATATACAGGTTGCCTTAAAAAGACATATACATTGGGCAAATCTGCTGCAAAAGACCTCTTTAAAGTTTTAAAAAGTAAAAATAATCACTTTGGAGACTAAGGTGTGCCTGACATTAGCCATTGTCTTTTCATTAGCCTCATATGTATGTAAAAGGTGGACAGGAATAAGGAAGACTGAAGAATTGATGCATTTGAGTTATGGAGTTGGCAAAAAATATTGAATATACCATGTACTGCCAGAAAATTAAAAATAAATAAACAAACCTCATTGCCATCCAGTCGATCCCAGCTCATAGCTACCCGTCCTTGGGTTTCTGAGCCGGTATCTCTATGGAAGCGGATTGCCCAATCTTCCTTCCGAGGAGTATACGGCCAGAGAAGTGAACAAATCTATCTTGGAAGGAGTACAGCCAGAATTTTCCTTAGAAGTGAACATTGCCAGATTTCATTTCTCTTACTTTGGTCATGTTATCAGGAGGGCCTTGTCCCTGAGAAAGGACAGTGAAAATGGAAAAACCTTCAATGAGCTGAATTGACACAGTGGCTACGACAGTGGGCTCAGAGATAGCAACAATTGTGAGGATAGTGCAAGACCAAGCAGTGTTTCTTTCTGTTGTACAATGGATCACCATGAATCAAAAATGATTCAACAGCAACTAACAATAAGAAATGAAGCATTTGAATTGTGGTGTTGGCAAAGAATATTGAATATACTGTGGAATGTCAGAACAATTAAATCACTCTTAGTAGAAATAAACAAGAATTATCATTAGAAGTGAGGATGGTAAGACTTAATATTGCTTACTTGGGACATGTTATCAGGAAAGACTAATCACTATAAAAGGACATCATGTCTGGTAAAGTGGGAAAATGAGGGAAACGCTCCATGTGATGGATTGGCATAATACTCTCAACAATGTGCTCAGACACATTAAAGTTCATGGAGATGGTGCAAGACCAAGCAATAGTTCATTCTGTTATACATAATGTCACCATGAGTCAGAGTTCCTTTGACAGCAACAACAACAGAAAAAACTGAAAGTCATTCCTATTTATTTGAGTAATGATTTGGTACTTTAATATACATTTTTTAATATGATGGAAATGTTTATATAACCTGATTTTTTTTTCCTATTTTTTCTTGAAAGTATGAACAATTCACAAGAGAACTGACAGGGCTGACTTGTTTTTCCATCAATTAATTAGTTCATATATTTAATTATTTACAAAATTTTAGAATAAGGCTACACATCAGAAATACAAAGTTATGCTGTTATTGACTTAAAAAAAAAAAAAACTTAGTCTGAGAAAAAACATATATGAGCAAAGGGAATTAAGTTCTCTAATTGCTATGAAAAGAATTTGTAAAAGCCAATGTTAAAATAAAGGTGAGAGGAGATTGTCAACACCTAAACATTTAAAATCAACCCATGGAATGACCAGATATCATGTTACCTCTGATATGATAGAATAGTAGGGAGTACTGTCTGTGAGTTTTATAAACAAACAAACAAACAAACAAACTTCAGGTTCAACATTCTCTCAACTATAACCTAGATATGGGATAAAGAAAAATTTAAATAACATGACCAGCAAATAATCACTTGAATTCAGAATGTGAAGCAATGTTGAATTCAAATGATCTTAAAATTAGGCTTTTAAAAATATGGCATGGGAAAAAAGAGTGGATTGTTATGCAATAAAAGAGACTTAAGAAAGGGAAAAAAAAAAAAAAAAACACTAATAGCAAACAAAATGCAACCTGTACACTTTGTCTGAATCCTGATTTAATATATCAACTATCAAGAGGTATTTGTAATATAATACTGGAAATCAAAATATGTATTACATATTTAAAAAACCGTTAAGTATAATCGTACCATTATGGTTATATATTTTTTAAAATGTGTACTTAGAAATATTTACTTCAGAATTAAAGGTAAAAGAATTGCTGTGTGTGATTTGCTTTAAACTATCAAAACACCACCATGAAATGTGGATTATACATAAAATAAAACTGTTAAAATATGATAATTATTGAAACCAGATA
This sequence comes from Orycteropus afer afer, assembly GCF_000298275.1. Lineage (NCBI taxonomy): Eukaryota > Metazoa > Chordata > Mammalia > Tubulidentata > Orycteropodidae > Orycteropus > Orycteropus afer. The sequence goes on along the minus strand of NW_006921847.1, from coordinate 4,159,622 downwards.
ATGAGTATATGTGGATTCATTTTACTATTCATTCTCTTCTTTCAGATATTTGAAAATCTCCATGATAAAATTTAAAAAATAATAAAGGAAAAGACCCAAGGGAAAGGAAAACCTCTACTCTGAAAGTGTAGGGAACCATTTGCTTACAGAGTGCAAACTATTGTTTGTTTCAATGGGCATTATTTTGGAACCTGCTGCTTAAACTCTTACTACTATATTCTAGAATCGTGGTTATTCACTACCTGAAATAATCTTTGAAAGCCCACTGTCTAGACATTATTTAAAATAACTTTCAAAAGACCCCACTTAAGACTCTCATCTTGATTAGGAAATAGAATTTTGTTCAAGTTATTGTGGACTACGGAGAAAGAAAGGACACAATAACTGGAGAGCTCTATTTCTCTCCAGTATTGTTAACACCCACCACTGGTCTACCAGTTTGTTGTACTGTGGTGGCTTATGTGTTGTTATGATCCCAGAAGCTATGTCACTCAAATACCAGCAGAGTCACCCATAATGGATGTTCTAGAAAAAGACAGATTAGGAAGAAACACATGGTGATTTACTTTTGAAAAAATTGACCAATGAAACTTTATGAGTAATAGCTGAACATTGTTTAATATAGTGCCAAAAAATGAATCCTTCAAGCTGGAAGGCATTCAAAATATGACTGAAGAAGAGTTTCCTCCTCAAAGTAGAGTCAACTTTAATGACATGGTTGGAGCAAAGTTTTAGGGACCTTCATTTCCTGGTGCGACAAGACTCAAAATAAGAAGAAATAGTTGCAAACATCTAATAATAATCAGATAGTGGACTGTGCAAAGTATGAACATAGGAAAATTGAAAGTTGTCAAAAAAGAAGTGTTGAAGGTCGATATTCTAGGCATTAGTTAGCTAAATGGACTAATATTGGCCATATTGAATTAGACAATCATATGATCTGCTATGCCAGGAATGATAAATTGAAGAGGAATGGTGTCTCATTCATTGTCAAAAAGAACATTTCAAAAACATCCTGTAGTACAATGCTGGCAGTGATAGCCTACTATCCATATGTCAACAAAAAGACCAGTTAATATAACTATTATTCAAATTCATGCACCAACCACTAATGCCAAAGATGAAAATATTAAAGATTTTTACCACTTCTACAGTTTGAAAGGAACTCTGGTAGCATAGTGCCTAAGGTAATTGACTGCTAACCAGAAGGCTGGCGGTTCAAACCCACCAGCCACTCCACAGAAGGAAGATGGGGCAATCTACTACCATAGTGATACTGCCTCAGAAACCCAAGGAGTGTTCATTATGAGTCGGGTCTGGCTTGAGAGAACATAACAACAACAACAACAGTTTAAAAGTGATCCAACATGTATTCATTTGAGATGCATTTATAATTACTAGTGATTGAGATGTGAAAGTTAGAAACAAAGAAGAAGGATCAGTAGTTAGAAAATATGGCCTTGGTGATAAAAATCATGCCAGAAATTGCATGATAGATTTTCCTAAGACCAGTGACTTAGTCATTGCAAATACCTTTTTCAACAACATAAGTGGTGACTATACACATGGAGTTCACAAGATGGAATACACAAAAATCAAATCAACTACATCTTTGGAAAGGAATGGTAAAGAAGCTGAATATCATAAATCAGAACAAGGTCAGAGGATGACTGTGGAACAGATCATCAATTGCTCATAGAGAAGTTCAAGTTGAAACTGAAGAAAATTAAAACAATTCCAGAAGAGCCAAAATATGACCTACAGTAGATCCTGCTTGAATTTAGAGACCATCTCAAGAATAGATTTGATGCAGTGAATACTAATGAGAGAAGGCCAGAGTAGTTGTAGGATGGCATCAAGAACATCATATGTGAAGAAAGAAAAAGGTCATTAAAAGGGAAGAGAGAAAAAAAAAAAAAAAAAGACCTAGATGGATATCAGAGAAGACTCTGAAACTCGCTATTGAACACAGAAATGATGAAATGAAAGATCTGAACAGGAGATTTCAAAGGATGGCTTGAGGAGACAAATTGAAGTATTATCATGAAAAGTGCAAAAACCTAGAGTTAGAAAACCAAAAGAGACAAGGAATCTTGGCATTTCTCAAGCAGAAAAAAAAAAAAAAATTAAAGTCCCAAGTTGCAATAATGAAGGATTTCATGGGCAAGACACTGAATAATTCAGGGAGCATCAAAGAAGATGGAAAAAATACAAAGAGTAACTATACCAAAAAGAATTGTTCAACATGCATGCATTTCAGGAGGCAGCATGTGATCAATAACTAATGGTACTGGAGAAGTCCAAGCTGCACTGAAGGCATTGTTGACAAACAAGTCTCCAGGAATTGACAGAATATCAACTGAGATGTTGCAGCAAGCAGATTCAATGCTAGAAGTGTGCTCTCACCCATGCCAGGAAATTCGGAAGAAAGCTACTTGGTCAGCTGACTGGAAGAGATCATATTTGTACCCATTCCACAGAATGTGATCCAACAGAATGCAGACTAGCAAACAATATCATTAATATTGTTGCTGTTGTTGTTATGTGTCGTCGAGTCAGCCCTGACTCATAGTGACCCCTCCTTGGGTTTCCAAGGCAGTATCACTATGGAAGTAGGATTGCCCAACCTAATATTATACGCAAGTAAAATTTTCCCAAAGATAATTCAAACATATTTGCAGCAGTATATCAACAGAATTGTCAGAAATTCAAGCCAGATTCAGAAGAGGATGTGGAATGACAGGCATCACTGCTGATTTCAGATAGATCTTACCTGAAAGCAGAGAATAACAAAAATATATTTACCATGTTTTATTGATTATGCAAAGGTATTGGACTGTGTAGATCATAACAAAATAACATGAGTAACATGGCAAAGAATGGAAATTCCAGAACGCATAACTGTGCTCATGAGGGATCTGTACATAGACCAAAGTCCTTGAAACAGAACAAGGAGCTACTGCAAGGTTTAATATCAGCAAAGTTGTGTATCAGAACTGTATCCTTTCACCAGATTTATTCAATCTGTATGCTGAGAAGCTAAATGAAGAAGAGTTTGGCATTAGGATTGGAGAAAGACTCATTAAAAACCTTTGATATGTAGATGACATAACCTTGCTTGCTGAATGTGGAGAGGACTTGCAGCATTTACTGATGAAGATCAAAAACTACAACCTTTAGTATGAATTACACTTCAACATAAAGAACACAAAAATCCTCACAACTGGATCAATAACCAACATCATGATAAACCAAGAAAAGATTGTTTTCAAGGATTTCATTTTACTTGGATCCACAGTCAATGGCCATGGAAGTTATTGTTGTTGTTAGGTGTCATCAAGTTGGCTTTGACTCAGCAATTCCATGAACAACAGAACAAAGCACTGCCTGGTGCTGAACCATTCTCACAAAACTTGTTATAGTTGAGCCCATCATTGCAGCCACTGTGTCAATCCATCTTCTTAAGGGTATCTCCTTTTTCGCAGCTCCTCTACTTTACCAAGCATGACAGCTTTCTCCAGAGAATGGGTCCTTCTGATAACATGACTGAAGTAAGCAAGACAAAGTCTGGCATTCTTCTAAGGAGGATTCTTCCTGCACTTCTTCCAGGACAGATTTGTTCGTCCTTCTGGTAGTCCATGGTATTTTCGATATTCTTTGCCAACACCACAATTTAAAGGCATCGACTCCTTTATAGTTTTCTACATTTGTTGTCCACCTTCTCATGCATATAGGGCTATTGAAAACACCCCGGGATGGGTCAAGGCCACCTTAACCTGCAAAGTGACACTTTTGCTCTTCAAATCTTTAAAGAGGTCTTTATTTGATCAGCATACAGAATGAGTAAGTATAGTGAAAGGCTATAACCCTGACATCTTTATTTTAAACCATGCAATGTTCCCTTGCCCTGTTCGAATGACAGCCTCTTGATTTATGTACAGGTTCCTCATGAGAACAAGAAAGTGTTCTGGAATTCCCATTGTTCACAATGTTATCCATAATTTATTATGATCCACACAGTCAAGTGTCTTTGCATAGTCAATAAAATACAGTAAACATTTTTCTGCTATTCTCTGCTCTCAGCCAAGATTCATCTGGTATCAACAATGATATCCCTCTTTCTGCATCCTATTCTGAATCCAGCTTATATTTCTGGAAGTAGTTTCCTAGCTTCATAGTTTGTACATTCCATGTTCTGATTATTAGTAGATGTTTGCAGCTGTTTCTTCCCATTTTGAGTCATGCCCTGTCACCAAATGAAAGTCCTGAAAGCTTTACTTCATCTGTGTCATTAATGTTGACTCTATTTTGAGGAGGCAGTTCTACTTCAATCATATTTTGAGTATCTTGCACCAGAGGGGTTCATCTTCCAGCACTATAACAGGCAATGTTTCACAGCTCTTCATAACATTTTCCATAATATCTGACAGTCTTTCACTGCTATTTGTAAGGTTTCAGTGGTCAGTTCATTTGTCTGTCTTAGTCTAGAAGCTCGACTGAAAACTGTCCACCATGGTTGACCCTGCTGGTATTTGAAATATCAGTGGCATAGCCTACAGTCTCAGAGTAACACACAAGCCAGTACAGTACAACAAACTGGCAGATGAGTGCTAGGGCCATGGACAAGCCGTCAAGAAATCAAACAAGGTAATGCATTGGGCAAATTCTTCTACAAAAGAATTCTTTCAAATTTTTAAGATCAAAGATGTCTCCCTCAGGTGTAAAGTAAGCCTGACACAAGCCATGGCATTTTCAATTGCCTCACATTCATGTGAAAGATAGATAATGAATGATGAAGACTGAAAAGGAATTGATGTCTTTATTTATGGTACTGACAAAGAACAGTGAATATACTATGGACTGCCAAATGAAGAAATAAACCTCTTTTGGAAGAAATACAGCCAAAATGCTGCTTAGCTGTGAGAATGGGAGACTTGTTATCAGGAGAGACCAGTTCCAAGGGAAGGATATCATGTTTGGTAGAAAGAGTGTCAGTGAAAGAGATGAACTGGCACAGTGGCTTTAACAATGGTTTCAAAAAGCAGCGATTGTTGGAAAATGAATTTGCTCTGTAAATTTTCACCCAAATAACAATAAAGATTTGAAAAAAAAAAAAAGTAATGATTATGAGGATGGCATAGGACTGACTGTGTTTTTTTCTGTTGTACATAGGGTCAATTTGAGTTAGAAGTGACTTGGTAGCACAAAACAATAATAACAACAATGTTGAAACAAATACAAACTTTATTTGTTACTCTTCCATTAAAGTATGTACAAATAGTACCAAAACATAGTAGTGGTATTGGACAAATCTGCTGCAAAAGATCTTTTTTATGTGTTACAAAACAAAGATGTCATTTTGAAGGCTAAGGGGCACCTGACGCAAGCAATGGTATTTTCACTTGCCTTATATGCATGTGGAAGCTTGACAATGAATGAGGAAAATTGAAGAAGAATTAATTCCATTGGATAATGGGATTGACAAAGAATATTGAACATATCATGGACTGCCAAAAGAATGAACAAATTTGTCTTGGAAGAAGTATAGCCAGACTGTTCCTTAGAAGTAAAGATGGAGAAATTTTGGATTCAAAATGGAATCTCATCAGTAATCATCATGCTATTTCCCTCTAGCATCTTAGTGCTCAAAAAACTAGGTACAGCAGTTTGAATTAGGGATTTTGGTGCTCTGAACAGCTCACTGAATCAGAGTGCACCAACCACAGAAGAGAAGAATTAGAGGAAATGCACAGGGAAAGAATTTTAAGGAAGATCTACCCAGCAGAGGGCTGACGGGCAGCTGAGAGAGGCCATTGGAAACTTCCCTGGGCCAGTCATTGACTGGCAGACACGGGAGACCACCTGAGACCTCTGTGGGCCAAGGAAGAAGATACTATATATCAGCATACCAGCAACCACACCAATATACCAACAAACACCCCAAAGATCTAACTTCAGCACCTGATTTTATCAGTAACTTGGGTTGGTTAGTGCAAATGGGAGTGTGCAGCACCACTGAAACTCAAGCAGAGACTTCACTGGTGCTCCAAGAGGGTGAGCTCTCTCCCTTCTCAGTGGGTCACTGAATGTGCTTGGGTCAGCTTGGGAGACATTGAGAGGCCTGCGCTTGTCTTTGTCACTGATATTGGGACCACAGATTACTAGCAGGCACTGTCCCAACTCCAGCACATCTGAAATCTTGCACATCTTTGGCATCACAGTGGGCGGTATCACAGACAAACTTTTGAGCCATTCACAGTCTGGGCGGATTGGGCCGGCGCTGCAGGCAGATGGGGTGGAGAGAGAGGAATCTGCGGCTGAGTGTGGACCTGGGAATTTGCCTTGGATTGGCTTTTTGGTGCCGAGGGGTTTCAGAAGTGGGGTCTTTGAGTGTGCCTGAGCCTGGAGGAAAGTGACAACACCCTAACAGGAATCTTTCCTGAAACTGAGCCATGGGCTTATAAATAACAGTACGTCATCAATAACAGCCCGCACAAAGCCCTAGAAACTGACCCTAACCACAAGCTTTCCTTATTCTGCTCCCACCTTCTCCACCAATAACTTCACTCATTCAATAGAAGAAACCATATTCAGCCAATTACCATAAAACCTCCCAGTTCAAACTGTAAACCCTCTTTACGACAAAGAGAAACACATATCCACATTCCACACAGTGATTTCACCATCACAAAGAAAACTGCAGAGCGATCCAGCATATCTGAATCAATAATAAAATAAAATACACCAGCTTCACCTTTTCAAAATATTAAACCATAAAACCAACACAAAACAAATTAACACATAACCAGCAATTAAAGACAACCTCAAAATGTCTAGGAAACAACATACAACCTCAAATCAAACAAAAAACAGGGCAAGGCATTAGAAGCAAAACCACAAACAAAAGTCTCATTATACATGGAGGAAGAGGAGGCATAGAATTATCTGAGAAGGAATTTAGAAGATATATTTATAGAGCTATACAAGAGCCTAAGGAGACCCCAAACAGAAACAAGGAGAACACAGACAGTTCCCTGGAGAACTCAGGAAAATCATTGAAGAACAGAATATTAAGGTTAATGCATAATCAGAACTCATACAAAAACAGCAGTTAGAAATGCAGAAGATGTCTATTGAAATGCAAAACACGAGCACCAAAATGACAGAACTACACAACACAGTAGAAGCTCAAAAGAGTAGATTAGAACTGGCTGAAGAATGCCTATCCCAACTAGAAGACAAATCCCTCCTGGGACACTAGCCTGTATAAAAATCAGAACAAAGATTTAAGAGAAATGAAGAGAGCCTAAGAATTATATGTGATGACATGAGACGAAACAATATAAGACTCATTGTAATTCCAGAACAAGAAGAGGTGAAAAAGACCGCTGAGAAAATTGTGGAAGACTTGTTAACAGAAAACTTCCCCATATCATGAAGGGAGAAAAGATATTTGTCCAAGAAGCTCATAGAACCCCACACAAGATAGATCCCAAAGAAAAACACCAAAGCGTATTATAATCAAACTTTCCAAAACCAAAGACAAAGAAAAAATTTTGAGAGCTGCCCGGGAAAAAAGAAATATTACTTATAATAATCAAACAGTTAGGCTGAGCTCCGATTACTCAGCAGAAACCATGCAAGCAAGAAGGCAATGGGATGGCATATATAAAACTCTG
>NW_006921847.1:4150514-4151698 GCF_000298275.1 Orycteropus afer afer | reverse complement strand
ACAACAGCAACTAACCTATCAGAGGGAATAATACTTCTAGGTACAGACCTTCAAATGGAGAGGAAAACACAACAATGTCTTTGCAGCACACACTGTTCTAAAAATGTAGAGACAAGAATATACTCCAAGGAACCACAGAGAAGAGTAACAATTCTTCTAAGAAAATCCAAAAGAAAGGAAAACATATGGGCTTAATAAACACAAAACCAACTATAAAGAAGAAAAAGGAGAAAGCATTAGCCAACAAACTGAAATCAGCACAGAAATAAAAACGAACCAATGAATCACCAACGACACAACAAAAAACCACAATAGAATGACACCAATCAACTCATACCTATCACTAATTATACTCAATGTGAATGAACTAAATGCACCTATCAAGAGAAAGAGAGTGGCAGACTGGATAAGAAAAGAAGACCAATTGAAATGCTGCCTACAAGAGACACATCTTAGACACAAAGATAAAAACAAATTAAGAGTTAAAAGATGGAAAAGAATATACCAAGCCAACGGAAACCAAAAAAGGGCAGGAATAACAATTATGATTTCTGATAAAATAGACATTAAGGTGAAAAACATATTAAGAGACAAAGATGGGCATTACATGATGCTGAAAGGGTCAATCGACAAAGAAGATGTTACAATAATAAATATTAATGCACCCAATGAAAGTGCTCCAAAATACATGAAGCAAATATTAACTGAATTAAAAGGAATGGTGAACAACTCTACATTAGTAGTAGGTGACTTTAACATACCACTTTCAAGGAGAGACAGCTCAATGGGAAAAAAAAACTCAATAAAGATTCAGAAGAACTCAACAATACAATCAACCACCTGGAACTCATAGACATATATAGAGAACTTCACCCAACAAAAACACAATTCATATTCTTTTCCAGTGCACATGGATCCTTCTCCAGAATAGACCATATGCTAGGACATAAAACAAGCCTCAATAAATTCAAAAGCATTGACATACTGCAAAGCAACTTCTCTGACCACAATGCTATAAAACTAGAAATTAATAACAGGAAGAGCAGGGAAAAAAAACATCAAACATATGGAAGCTGAACAACTCTCTGCTTAAAAACTATTGGGTTACAGAAAAGATAAAAACTAAAATAAAAAAATTCCTAGAAACTAATGAGAATGAAGATACATCCTACCAAAACCTATGG
>NW_006921847.1:4148505-4149604 GCF_000298275.1 Orycteropus afer afer | reverse complement strand
GAAAAGAGAACCTACAGATAGGGAGAAAATATTTGCCTATGACATATCTGACAAAGGACTCATCTCCAAAATCTACAGAAATCTTCAACACCTCAACACCAAAAAGACAAATAACCCAATTCACAAATGGGCAAAAGACTTGAACAGACACTTCACCGAAGAAGATATACAAGCAGCCAGCAAACACATGAGAAATTGCTCATGATCATTAATCATTAGAGAGATGTAAATCAAAACAACAATGAGGTATCATCTCACCCCAGCAATAATAGCAAAGTTCAACAGATTAGATAGTAACAAATGCTGGCATGGTTGTGGAGAGATTGGAACTCTTGTGCACTACTGGTAGGATTGTAAAATGGTACAACCATTGTGGCAAACAGTATGAAGTTTCCTTAAAAACTGAAAATAGAAGTACCATTTGACCCAGTAATTCCATTACTAGAAATATAACCTAAAGAGATGAGAGATAGCGCACGAACAAACATATACACCTATGTTCATTGCAGCACAATTCACCATAGCAAAGAGATGGAAACAACCTAAATGCCCATCAACGAGTGAGTGGATAACCAAATTATGGTATATCCACACAATGGAATATTATGCCACATTAAAGAACAGTGAGGGATACGCAAATCATCTCACCAATGTGGATGAATCAGGAGGACATTATGCTGAGTGAAATAAGTCAATTGCAGAGGGACAAGTACTGTATGAGTTCATTACTGTAAAAAGACGGAGAAGGGTTTGCTTGGGAAAAGGAACTCAACTAGTAGGTTCCCAGGATGGGGAGAGAATGGGAAGGATTAATTTCAGGCTAGTTGGGGCTTACACGCTAAGATGGGTAGGCGGAGGGATATTTGTTGTTGTTGTTGTTAAGTGCCGTCGAGTCATTTCCCACTCATAGTGATCCCATGCACAGCAGAACAAAACACTGCCCGATCCCGCGCCAGCCACACAATCCCTGCTATGCTTGAGCCCATCATCGCAGCCCCATATCAATCCATCTCGTTGAAGGCCTCCCCCTCTTTCATCGACCCTCCACCCTACCAAGCATGACATCCTTCTTCAGGGAATGGTCCCTTCTTACAACATG
>NW_006921847.1:4123494-4143268 GCF_000298275.1 Orycteropus afer afer | reverse complement strand
GGCCTCTTCCTTCTTCCTAGTCTGTCTCAGTCTATAACTGGGCTGTTACCTATGCACCAGGTGCATCTCGCTGGGTTTTAAACAGCAGAGGCTCAGCCTCAAAACTCACGTCTACATTTCACCACAGTAGGACAAACCAACAGACAAGTTTGTCCTGCTGTTGGAGACCTTTCTTATCCCCCCCACCTGGGTCCCTGTGGCTGACTGTTGTGGAGGGATATACGGAAAGGATATAAGACCACCATGATAATATTGGGAAATGAGAGGACACTGAACTGTGCACATAAGAGATAGATGAAGACGACACATGCTAAAACCAACCAATGTGTCCACAATACTACATTGCCATTAACACCAAACACTAGGCTATACAGATAAACACATAAGCATCTGAGATGATCAGACAGGGGTCAGTGAATAGAGGTATACTCTAGAACAAGGACAGACTCAGCTGAGCCTGATTTTGTATAGACACCAGTGATACAAAATACCTGCACTCCTTATAGAAACAATAGAAGACAGACACAGAGTAATCCCTCATAGACATCCCGACATTATGGGAGAGAGATCCAATAGAGCTACCACCTCAGGACTATAGTGCTGGGGTACACCAGAGTCAATTGGCACAACAAAATACATAAAAGCGTTGCTCCATATCCTCCATTGGTGAGTAGTGACTGGGGTCTTAAAAGCTTTCAAGCAGAGATCTAAGATGCAGCTAATGGTCTCCTAGTGTTGGAAGTGAAGAAGAATGCAAAAAAAAAAAACAAAACAAAACAAAAAAAGGGGCATTTAGAAGCAATCAGCCATAGGACACAATGTCCCTCAAGACCAGAAGAAATGGGTGGTGCCTGGCTACCAATGCCAACCACTCAGGAAAGGATCAAATCTGGAGATCCTGGATAGAGTGGGAGGAAAAACGTGGAAAAAAATCCAAAAACTCAGTAATGACAAGAATTACTGGTCAGATGAAGTCTGGTGAGACTCCCAATACTATGGCCCTGAAATACTTTCGGTGCCTGGAATAAAACTCACCCCCAGGGGCAGGGTCTCAGCCCAATAGTTAACAAGATGTACACGCAGACCATTCAATCCAGGATGCCGCACCCACACAATCAATGGTAATACATCCCTTAAAGCAATAGACCATGGGACACCAAAGGACCAACATTCAAACTGAGGAAATGCAGGACAAACAGGAGTGTATAAATATGAGGGCACAGGGGGAGGGTTGCAAGGTAGGGAGGGAAGGAGACTGGGTTAGAGTTGGACATGGTAAATGGGGAATGAAACTAAATGTACATGTGACGTTGAATGTAAAACAAGCTCTTAAAATAAAAAATAAATAAATATTCACAATTAAAAAAAAGAGAAACTTTGTCTCACATACTGTAGACGTTATTGGGAGGGATCAGTACATAGAGAAGGATATCACACTCAGAAAAATAGAGGGTCAGCAAAAAAGATGAAGACCCTCAGTGAGATAAATTGACACAGTGGCCACAGCAATGGGCTCAAACATAGCAATGATTGTGAAGATGGCTCAGGACCCGCCAGTGTTTTGTTCTGATGCACACAGGGCAGTTATGATTTGGAACCAATTTGGCAGTGCTTAACAACAATCTACTTCCGCAGTGATACTGCCTCGGAAACCCAAGGAGGGGTCACTATGAGTCGGGTCCAACTTGACGGTACTTAACAATAACAGAAAACATCATTATGTTGTTTCTTAATTTGGTGGTAGGTATAACTTTCACCTGAAAGCAGTGTAGACAAGAAAATATAAGACTTCACATTTACATAAATATATTCAATATTACAAAATAGATTCATTTTTATCATTAAAAACATATTTTAGTTTATCATACCCAGATGTAAGAAAAAAAAAAAAATAGACCCTACAACTCTGCTAAAAAAAAAAAAATTATGTATCAACTTCTAAAGCATGTATTTCTATGTTTTGTTTTCTCTTTTTAATCAGTGAAAACATATTAACTTATTTTGCCACAACCCAATGAAATAATGCCTCTGAGCCTTCTCCCTGATGGGGAAGGAAAGATCTTTTGCATCATGAATCTCCTCTCTGCTGGTCAAGGTTGTGCTAAAAAATACACAGTAGCTAGAGAAGGGCCATCTCTTCCCTAATTTTTTTTTTTTTTTAATTTAAAAATTGGCATAATGTATAAGGACCTTTCTGGGGACAGCATGAAAGAATACAGAAAGGAAGAGGTAAGAAACAATCTGCCTCTAAAGGAACAGACCAACCATGTATGTTCTTCAGATAATGTGTGATGAAATGCCATCTGTGACCTGATACACAACTGAAATAAGTAAAATCTGTTTTCTCTTTTGTTTTCTTGTAACACGTCTTTTAGAGCATATTTTTTCCTATATAGAATTTCCCCCAAATAAATTGTCTTTAGAAACAATATATTGATCTGAATATTCTGCTTTACAAAAATAAATTCTTTCAATACTGAGCAAGTTTTAATTTTTGGCCATATAATTATTTCAAAGACCTCAATAAAGAATTCTAGTTAGTAGAGCCTGATTGTCCTTCCCAAACCATCCATTGATACAACAATGAAAGCATCAGAGATACAAAGATTAACAGCAAGACCAGTTCACAGTACTTACTAGAAGAATCTATCACATTTTAATACTCGAAATATTAAAAGATGAGGCTTCTCTGACTGAAAAACTCAAATAAAAACCTCAGTGCCTCCACCTCTTCCCACCGAGCAAAAAGTGCCTTTTGACATGGTGAGAGCTCATCCTTTCTCAACCTTATCAGTAGGACTCTTTGTACATGCAATCAGAGACTGCAACACTCAGTACTCCAACAAAGACAGGGGTGGAGGCGAGAGGCCACAGTGCATACAGTAACCCCATAGGCAGCAGCCCTCCCGTGGGCAGCCTATGGTTTTGCTTTATACCAATTTCACAGCAGGGTCTAGCACTTTTTCTCCTGGAAAAGAAAATTCACTCCCAAAAAGCACTAGGGAGTAAAGCATATTTTACAGAATGCGTTGTGGAAGACACAGAAAACAGAATTTCTACCACACACTAGACAGCAAACAACCTAGCAAAATGTCTCATTAGAGATTTGTAATTTTCCCCAAATTCCTCTTTTACTAGTAGCCACTATTACACCTCACTCTCATCTTTCTTCCTAGAATATTCCCCACAAAGCACTACCCTCAGTCTCCCTCCTCCTAACCAGAGTTTTTGAGGTCTCACAGGTCCTGCAGGACACTTTCAGAGCACGCTTATTAAATCATTCGTCTAATGAACTCATCTAACGGCCTTGGGGGAATCTGCATTAAGGTAACTCAGTTTGTGTGTCATGACCCTTGTGTCCTGGAATGTGAAATAAGTAGTTGTTAGGACCAGGCTGGAAGGTCTTCTAGTGCAGGGGTACATGCACTATGTTTTCATATACTGCACAGGGTAATTCAGACCAACCAATTGGCCTACAATATTCAGAAAGGAACTGCCCTCATAGCAAGAAGAAGGCAGCTTAAGCCAAGGTTATCTTAACTACAAAGCTGATTTCCACAAAAGCCTGCTGACAGTGGTATGTTTACCATAAATCTAATGAAGCTTAAGGAGTCCTGGTGGCACAGTGGTTAAGTGCTTGGCTGCTAACCCTTAGGTCAGCGAACCCACCAGCTGCTCCACAGGATAAGGATGTAGCAGCCTGTTTCTGTAAAGATTTACAGCTTTGGAAACCCTGGGGGTCAGTTCTACTCTGCCCTCTAGGGTCGCTATGAGTCAGAATTGACTCTATGGCAGTGGGTTATTTGCTAATGAGCTTAAGCTTCAAGGCCCCTCACTTGTAAATGCCCTTTAGATGTTATAAGTTGGTGGGGGTTGTGCAGTGTGTTTTCAACCTTTAATATGCATGTGAATTATTTAAGGATCTTGTCAAAACATGTAGATTCTAAGTCAGTAAGTCTGAAGTGGGAGTTAAGAGTGTACAATTCTAATAAGCTTTTTTACTCCTAGTCCATGGACCATGCTTCAGGTAACAAGAGGATTGTTCTAAGGGGAAGAAAAGTGAGAGGATAGAGAAGGGAAGGGATATCAAATTGCTTTCAGAAAGTATTCCTATGCAAAATTTCTGCTAAATTAACTAAAGACAAAGAAAGAGACTCAGATGTCCAAGATGCCAGAAATTTCTTTTGTTTTCTCATTCTCTCTCTTTCTCTCTTCCCTCCCCGCCCCTCTATCTATGTTGTTGTTGTTGTTGTTGTTATGTGCTGTCGAGTCAGACCCAATACTATAGCTAATGTTGTATTCTTTTTCTTAAAGAGGGTCACTAAAATTGTATAAGCTTCAAGCTCCTTAAAACCTGGATTTGTCATTGCCTGTTGTACACCACAGTTTTGGTTTGGAATTGTATATATATCTGCAGTGTAGCAAATTACTTAGTGTGGCTTTTCTACCCATAAATCTTTGTAAACTCCAAGATGGGATTTTCTATGAGCAACTGAGGAGCTCCTGATTGCTGAAGGTGTCCACCTGGAGACACCTTGTTCTGTTGGGAGTGGCACAAAACAATGTTCTGGGAGGTGCCCACTCTCTCTCAGGTGCTTAGAGTTCTGATGCTATGATTGGCTAGTTTGACCACCCTGCCGGGCTCAAAAGGAGGTCTCCTGGAGGCAGAACTCTCTCTGACTGCTGGTGGAGGAAGAGACACGCGCCCCGGAAAGGGACACGTGCTGCTGGGAAAGAGACACAAGAGACACGCATTGCTGAGTGAGACACTGAGGGACAGTGCTGCTGGGAAAGAGACTGTGAGAGACTGTTGTCTGAGGGACGGTGGGCTGGGAGACTGAGCATTTTTCCTGAACTCAAATTGTAGCCTGTGGTGCTTCCCTAATAAACCTCATAATCTGTGAGTTCTGTGTGGCCACTGCAGTGAATTATCGAACCCAGGAGAGAGGTGGTGGGTGTTTTGGGAGGAACGGTTGGAGAAAGGGCTGGAGGGAGGCAGCATGTCTGGCCTGGCAGGAATAGGCCTTGGGTTACTGCTGGTAATCCTGTCTTCCTCTTGTAGGGTTAGAGGAGGTTGGAAGATGAGGCCTCCTTGCCCTTTTTGCAATATCCATTTAGCCCTATAGGAGCTCTGGTGCCATAGTGCGTAAGGCATTTGACTGCTAACCAGAAGCTGGCGATTCAAACCCACCAGCCACTCCTCGGAAGGAAGGTTGGGGAATATACTTCCGTAGTGATACTGCCTCAGAAACCCAAGGAGGGGTCTCTATGAGTCAGATCCAATTCCACAGCAGTGGTTATCTAGCTCTGTAAGGAGCTCTGATAGCACAGTGCCTAATGCATCTGACTGCTAACCAGAGGGTTGGTGGATCAAACCTACCAGCCACTCAGCAGAAGCAAGACTGGGCAATCTACTTCAGTAAAGATTTACTGGCAGAAAACCCAATGAGGGTCATCGGAATTGATTTGATGGCAGTGGGTTTTTTTTTTTTTTTGGTGTTTTATTTAGCCCTATAGTTAACATCTGAGAAGAGTTGTCTATCAATATTCAGTACAGCATTGAGTAGAAAATAAAAATCCCCATGCACTCAGCTGCCAAGAACAAGGTCTAGGGACATCTCTTTTGATCCAAGCTTTAGTTTGAAAAAAAGAAAGAAAAGAAAAAAATGACAGGGAGAGGGAAAGTAATAAAAGACTTTAAATTAAAAAAATAAATAACAAAAATCCTCTATTGCATAAAGGGGAGAGACACTATAAAAGTAGGATGAAAAGTTCATTCCTATTTGAATTACAGTAAACTTTTCAAGATGTTCAGTAGTATAACAAAGAAAACGATGATTCTTGGGAAAAAAGAAAAAGACACTCAAAATTACTGGTCACATTTAAGAAATCAAACAAGTCTGGATATATTACATCCTGGAAAAAGAAAATATAATTCACATTTTAAAAGACTAGAAAAGAACTAAACAAGAAGACTACAAAGAGGTAAGCAAACTTATAAAGAAGGTAAAGGTATCTTTTTGATATATTTGACTATGCAAACAAGAGAAGGAGAAGGAGATGATGTATACTTGAGGGAAATGTGCACATATAGGCTGACTTATGAGTTGAAAGAATTGAGTATGTGTAAATGCTGAAGGACAACAGGGGGTGAATGGAGAACCCAGGTAGGGGAGGGGGGCATGGCAGTAGAAAGACAAAACAGGATAGTATGAGGACAAGGTCAGGCTGCTATACAAATAGGAATAATGAATGTTGTGCATTTTCTCCCTTTATGCTGTCTTCTGTTTTCTTTCTGAAGTGAGAGGTAATGCCATCTTCTGACTATCAGGGATGAAGATGTGAAAAACAGAGGAGGTGTGTAACAGTCATTTTGAAGAATGAGATACAACTGACTAGAAAAAATAGAATGATTGCCAGAAAGTTGTAAAAGCCCAGTTGATGTTGAATCATAAATTTATAGTGTCAGCTGGGTTTAACTATCCAGGTGCAAGCTTAGAGAAGAGAGATAATTGGTTTGATCCAGCTTCAGACTTTGCCAGACAGATGTGCTGAAAGGACAAAGGGACAACAGACATTGTAAATTTTGCAGATCATGGTAGAAATGATGAAGCATGAAATTTAAAATGTCTAAGGGAAGGTAACAATTTTTGTTTTTATAACATTCAAAGTTTCCAGATTTTCTATATATGAAATGTATTTCTTTTAAATGCAGCAAGAAAATTAAACAACTTTCAGTAGTATACAGTTTTACATAGCCCAAAAGAATAAATAGCTTGCTCTGGCCAACAGTCATATGTGCAGCTTACCTTCTGTATTCATATAGTCCTTGAGGTAGCTTCAGTGGTCTATATGGCTCATTCTTTTTTCCTTTTAGCCCCTGCCCAAATTATTTATAGGCCAGCAAAAAAAAAAAAAAGAAAAGAAAAACCTAATATCTTTGTCCACATTGAATTGTCATCTCTCTCTGCATTCTGATTGCATTAAACTTTGCTCTATTTTTATCTTCTGGGAATGTAACTTGCCAGTTAATGTTTTGATGTAGTCATTCTTAGGTGCCATCAAGTTGACTCCAGCTGATAGTAACTCTATGTATAGAATTAAACACTTCCTGGTCCTGCACCATCCTCATAATCATTGCTATGTTTGAATCCGTTGTTGCAGCCACTGTGTCAATACATTTAATTGAGGGTCTTCCTCATTTTTGCTGACCCTCTCCTTTACTAAACATAATGTCCTTTACCAGGGACCAGCCTCTCCTGTTACATGTACAGAGTACATGAGACAGTCTTGCCACCCTTGCTTCTAAGGAACATTCTGGCTATATTTCCTCCACGATGTATCTGTTTGTTCTTCTAGCAGTCCATGGTATATTTAATATACTTCACCAACATCCTAATTCAACTGCATCAATTCTTATTCAGTCTTCTTTATTCATTGTCCAGATTTTGCATGCATATGGCTTGGGTCATAGTTTTCAAAGTGACATCTTAGCTTTACAGCAGATTTGCCCAATGCAATATGGTGTTTGATTTCTTCCCTGCTGCATCCTTGGGTATTGATTTTGGATCCAAGTAAAATGAAGTCCTTGACAACTTCACTATTTTCTCTGTTTATCATAATGTTGCTTATTGGTCCATTGATGAGGGTTTTTCTTTTTGTTGATTTCCAGTGTATGCTACAGAGTTAGTGCTTGTAATCTCCATAAACTTAAAGACTCCACTTTATCCAAGTGCTTTGGAAATTCAATTCATTTTATAGAAGTTACCATCTTATTTTACTCTACTCTATGAGTTCCTTATTGTTACCTTTGTTGTTGTTGTTGTTATGTGCCGTCGAGTCAGCCCCGACTCATAACGACCCTCCTTGGGTTTCCAAGGCAGTATCACTACAGAAGTAGGATTGCCCAACCTTCCTTCCAAGGAGTGGCTGGTGGGTTTGAACCACCAGCCTTCTGGTTAGCAGTCAAGTGCCTTAGCCACTACGCTACCAGAGCTCCTATTGTTACCTAGGAATATTTATTATTTTTTCTAATAATTAGAATTAGAGCTCCAGGGGACTGTTTTATAATTTCCGATGGCTAGTTTCATGGCAATTATTATATAATAGTCTTGTTTTATAAACAAGACTGTTGCCATAATTTCAAACTGTTCTTTACTGATTTCTTTCTTATAATTCATTAATATTTGATCAACATTATATGAAAAATGATAGCTTTAACTCTAACAGGAAGAACTATTAGTAGAAGAACAGGTATTTAAATTTATATATTTATTTCTACATTAAAAACAACAACAACAGAGAAACCAATAACAATAATCCATGTCTCCATCAGAAAAGAGAGCTATTTTTTAATATCTTCATCAATATCCTTCCAGGAATACAGTGCGGATATGGACAAATGCATGAGATCCAAAAGTCCTTTTATTTCCTTCTTTGATCATTTATCTTGAAATGTTGAGGACTTTTTTTTTTTTAATTTATTTATACATTTTTTGAAAGATCTTAGATATTGCATAGTTTTTCATTAAAGACACTTTGTTTTCTTGGAAGCAGTCAAGACAGTGGGGTCTAAGACCCTCTTTTCAAGTGTCTCTATATTAGTTAAGTTTTCTATCTTTTCATGATAAAATGCCTATTGAAACAGAAGAAGTCAACAGTATCTTAGGAGAATGCCTAAGAATCATTTAGACAAAGGCCTCTATTAAGATTAATACTGAAATTCCAAGAACTACAAGTTGGAAAAGATAATGGATAAATGGAGAAAAGATTGAAGTTGTCAAAGACTTAACATTGCTTGGTTCTACAATCCACGCCAATGGAAGCAGCAGTCAGGACATCAGATGACATATAGCACTGGGCAAATTGGCTATAAAGGACCTCTCTCTCAAGTCCTGAGGAGCAAAGATGTCTCCTTGAGGATTAAGGTGCGCCTGACACAAGCCATGATATTTTCCATCACCTCATATGCACATGAGAGCTGGGCAATGAATAAGGACTACTGAAGAAGAATTGTTGTGGTGCTGGCGAAGAATGCTGAAAGTACCATGGACTGCTAAAAGAACTAATAAGTGAGAATGGCCAGACTTCATCTCACCTACTTTGGTCCTGTTGTCAAAAGGGGCCATTCCCTGGAGAAGGATGTCATGCTTGGTTGATGAAAGAGGGGAAGGCCCTCAAAGAGATTGATTGACATCTCGGCAATGGGCTCAAGTATAGAAGGGATCGCCGAGCTGGCGCGGGCTGGGGCAGTGTTTTGTTCTGCTGTGCATAGGGTCTCAATGAGTCAGAGATGACTCAAGGACAGCTAACAACAACAACAGCACAGGGTGGAACAAGAAGTGGAGCAATTCAAGGTACAAATTATTTTGTTCATGTAGGTAGAAATAGAGATAATAAGAAAATTTAAATGCACATTTAAATGTATGCTTATAATACTAACATTTAAGAACGATCATAAATGTAATTCTCTCTTCTGTTTGTCAGAGTATTTTGTAACAGAACATAGTTTTCAAGATTGCATAGCATTCTATTGTATGGATATGATGTATATAACAGCATACTGCATGAATAATTTCTTTTAGAAGGATCAGTACAAAGCTGGTTCCTAGGAGGCAGAGAAAGAAGATGCCCCAAATGTCCAACATTTCCAATCTTAATAGACTACATCATCTCTAACATACACTACTCCTCCTCCCTTTAGTACTCTCCATACCATCTTTGGGTTCTGTAATTCACTGCAACATCTCACAGAACTCAGGAACCATCAAGGGAATGGCTCACATGGTTGTGGAGGCTGGCAAATCCAAAATTTTTGGGTCAAGCATAAGGCTGAAGGCTTCTCCTGACTCAAATGGTTGCAGGAGCTGATGAATCCAAATCAGCCGGTCACAGGCTGCAGAACAAAACACTGGCCAGCTCTGCACCAGCCTCACAATCATGACTATACCTGAGTCCATTGCTGCAGCCACTGTGTCAATCCATCTTGCTGAGGGCCTTCTTATTTTTCACTGAGCCTCCACTTTACAAAGGATGATATCCTTCTCCAGGAAATGGTCCCTTCTGTCAACATGACCAAAGCAGGTGAGACTAAATCTGGCCATTCTCACTTCCAAGGAGCATTCTGGCTGAACTTCTTCCAGGACAGATCTCTTAGTGCTTCTGGCAGTCCATTAGTACTTTCAGTATTCTTTGCCAACACCACAACTCTAAAGCATCAACTTTTCTTGATCTTCCTTATTCATTGCCCAGCTCTCATATGCATATGAGATGATTAAAAATACTATGGCTTGGATTAGGTGTGCCTTAGTCTTCAAAGAGACATATTTGCTCATCAACACTTTGAAGAGGTCTTCTGCAGCACATTTGCCAGTGCAATACGTCCTCTGATTTCTTGACTGCTGCTTCCATTGGTGTTAATAGTGGAACCAAGTAATATGAAATCTTTGACTACTTGAATCCATTCTTCATTTATGGTGATACTGCTTATTTGGTCCAGTTGTGATAATTTTCATTTTCTTTGTTAAAGTATAATCTATACTGAAGTTCTTCATGTCATCTTCCCTTTCAGTAAGTAAGGTGGTTTTCACTGCATATAACAGGTTGTTAATGAGTCTTCCTCCAATTCTGATGTCACATTCTTCTTTATATAGTTCAGTTTCTCGGATTATTTGCTCAGCATACAGATTGAACAAGTATGGTGAAAGGATATAACCCTGATACACTCTTTCTTCCTTATTTCAAGCCACGCAGTATCTTCTTATTCTGTTCTAATAACAGCCTCCTAGTCTATGTACAGGTTCCTTATGAGTACAATTAAGAGTTCTGGAACTCTCATATTTCTCAATGTTATCCATAATTTGTTATGATCAGCACAATCAAATGCTTTTGCACAGTCAGTAAAACATAAGTAAACATCTTTCTGGTATTCTTTGCTTTCAGCCAAGATCCATCTGACATCAGCAATAATATCCCTCATTCAGCATCCTTTTCTGAATTCAGGTTGCATTTCTGGAAGTTCACTATCAATATAGTGCTGCAATCATTTTTGAAATATCTTTAGCAGGATTTTACTTGCATGTGATATTAATTATATTGTTTGATAATTTCCACATTCTGTTGGATCACCTTTCTTTGGAATGGGTACAAATATAGATCTGTTCTGGTTTGTTGGCCAGGTAAACTGGCTTCCAAATTTCTTGGCATAAACCAATCAGTGCCTCCAGTGTAGCATATATTTCTTGAAACATTTAAATTCCATCAATTGCTGGGGCTTTGTTTTTTGCCAGTTCCTTCATTGTAACTTCAACTTTTTCTTTCAGTACCATCAGTTCTTGATCACATGTCACCTCCAGATATGGATGAACATTGACCAACTCTTTTTGGTACAGTAACTCTATATTCTTTCCATCTTCTTTTGATGTTTACTGAATCCGTCAATATTTTGCCCATAGACTCTTTCAATATTGCAACTCAAGGCTCGATTTTTTTTTTTTTTTTCTTTTCCAGTTCTCTCAACTTAAAAAATGCTGACTATATTCTTTCCTTTTGGTTTTCTAACTCCAGGTCTTTGCACATTTCATTATAATAACTAACTTTGTCTTCTCAAGCTGCTCTTTGAAATCTCCTATTCAGCTCCTTTATCTTATTATATCTTTCATTTATTATAGCTACTCTCATTCAAGTTTCAGAGACTCTTCTAACCTCCATTTCAGTCTTTTCTTTTTCTCCTGTCTCTTTAATGACATTTTGCTTTTTCATGGTTGAAGCTCTTGATGTCATCTCATAATCGATCTGGTTTTTGTTCATCAGTGTTCAGTGCATAAAATCTATTCCTTACATGGTTTCTAAATTCAGGTGGCATATAATCAAGGTCATATTTTGGCTCTCATGGACTTGTTTTAATTGTCTTCAGCTTCAACTTGAACTTGCATATGAGCAATTGATGGTCTGTTCCACAGTCAGCTCCTGACCTTGTTTTGGCTAAAGATACTGATCTTCTCCACAGATGTAATCAATCTGAATCCTGTGTATTCCATCTGGTGAAGTCTAAATGTATAGCCACCATTTATGTTGTTGAAAAAGGGTATTTGCCATGAATAAGTCATAAGTCTTTCAGAATTCTATCATGAGATCTCCAGGGTTATTTCTATCACCAAGGCCATATATTCCAACTTTTGTGATCCCGCTTTGTTTCCAACTTTTGCATTCCAATCACCAGTGATAATCAACACATCTGTATTGCATATTTGGTAAATTTCAGACTGCAAAAGTTGGTTACAATCTTCAATTTCTTCCTCTTTGGCTTTGGTGGTTGGTGTGTAAATTTGAATAATAGCAGTATTAACTGGTCTTCTCCTTTTAGGTATATGAATATTATCCTATCACTGACCGCTTTGTGCTTCATGGATCTTGAAACGTTCTTTGTGATGATGAATGTCACACCATTCCTCTTCAATTTGTCATTCCTGTCATAGTAGATCCTATGGTTGTCTGATTGAAAATGGCCAAAACCAGTCCATTTCAGCTCACTAATGCCTAGAACATCGATCTTTATGTGCTCCACTTCATTTTTGACAGCTTCCAATTTTCCTAGGTTCATACTTCATGCATTCCATATTCTGAATATTAATGGATGTTTGCAGCTCTGTCTTCTCATTTTGAGTCATGCCACATCAGCAAATGGAGGTCCCGAGAGCTTTACTTCATCTACATTACTAATGTTGACTCTACTTTGAGGAGGCAGTTCTTCACCAGTCATATTCTGAGTACCTTCTGACCTGAGGGGCTCATCTTCCAGCACTGTATCAAATCATTTTTCAGGGCTATTCATAAAGTTGTCCAGTATTATATCAGACAGTGTTTCACTGTTCTTTAAAAGATTTTTAGTGGCCAGTTCTTTGAGAAGTGGATGGCCCTTTCCTTCTTCTGAGTCTGTCTTAGTCTGGAAGCTCTGCTGAAACCTATCCACCATAAGTGACCCTGCTAATATTTGAAATACCAGTGGCATAGCCTCCAGCCTTACAGAAACGTGCAAGCCACAAAAGTATGGCAAACTGATAGATGAGTGGTGGCTTATTTGCATAGTCCCACCCAATCATTTTTGGCAGTCACAAAGATTATGGAAAAGAGGGCCATATTAAGTAATTCACTACACTGCAGGCCACCCTGGACACTTCTAGCCATTGGCTCTTTCATACTTGAAGGATTAAATTTCCCCTTTCAATCATTTTATCAGTCCAAAAGAGTCAATAAAAATTAGTCCTTCCCATCATGCTCACTTGGCACAACATAGTACATAAAAATCCTGTTCTGAACCTACTTTGGTGAGTAGCGACTGCGGTATTAAAGCTTTTGAGCAGCCGTGTAAGATGTAACTATTGGTCTCCTCTCATCTGAGGCAAAGAAGAGTGAAGAAAATCAAAGAAATCTGGAAACAATTACTCCAAGGATCAGATGGACCACCAGGACCTCAGCCTTCATGACCCCAAGACCAGAAAAACTAGGTGGTGCCTGGCTACCAATGCCAAACACTCACAAAGGGATCAAAACTGAATATCCTGGGTAGAGTGGGAGGAAAAATGTGCCACAAAATTCAAAAAACACAAAAATGACCAGAATTACTGGTCAGAGAGTCTGGTGGAACTCCTGAGACTAAGGCCCCGGGTTACCCTTCAGGCCAAGAAGTGGACTCACTCCCATGGATTGGCTCTCAGTCCAACAGTAGAAAGAACACTTACCCCATGATGATGTATCCTCCTACTCTAGGGATATGTACCCTTAGAGCAATCAAACATGAGACACCAGAGGGGCAGCATTCACATAGAAGGAAAGCTGGACAGACAGGAATATATAGTTAAGAAGGGCACAGGGAGGGGGTAGTCATGGGAATGGGAGGGGAGGAGAGTTTTTTAAGGTTGAAGATGGTAATCAGGGTGTGAAATCCAATGTGTATGTACTGTTGAATGTAATACAAATTTGCTTTGTAAATTTTACATCCAAAGCACAATAAAATTTAAAAATTATCTTTCAGTAGGGCAAAAGAATTCTTAGGGTAAGGTTGCTCAGGTACCAGCCATTCATGTCTACTTCAGGTGTTCCTCTGATCAGGTCAGGTTCTCCAAAAGTCATCTCAGCTTTATCCTTTCTTGTGTCTGATAAATCGTAACTGACAAAATAATTCCCTTGCTCTGGTGGCACAGTGCCTAAGGCATTTGACTGCTAACCAGAAGGCTGGCATTTCAATCTCACCAGCCACTCCTTGGAAGGAAGATTGGGCAATTTACTTCCGTAGTGATACTGCCTCTGAAACCCAAGGAGGGGTCGCTAAGAGTTGGGTGGACTCAATGGCACATAACAACAACAATAACAACAACAACAACACTCCAGAAGAGGCTTTTCTATCCTCTATTTCCCCATATGTTTCACTAGTGTCTCTTACTTTTCTTTCAGTCTTTACAGATAACAACCAAAGTAACCAACTAAGAATCACAAGTTTCACTTCCTCCACCCAGTCATACTTTTTCTTACAAAGTCTCAGGCTTCTATGAATTTGGAAACACTTTAAGGGCAGCAGTATGGCAAAATCAACCATTCCTCTCAGAATTTACATTTTATTTGCAGGGTTCTATTCTCACAAGGGTGTTTTGCACCTTATTTGCATTGTTAGTAAGATATACAATCCTTTAGGGGATCTCAAGCAACTTATTTGCATTGTTCCACCCAATCACTGTGTAGGAGTCAGTAAGACAAAGGCCAGAAAGGGTATCTTAAGTAATTCACTGCACCACAGACCTATATTTACGATGATTATTGTTGCATTAATTAATTTGACTATCATACTTGGGGGAGCTCTGGTAACGTAGTGCCTAAGGCACTTTACTGCTAACCAGAAGGCTGGTGGTTCATGGGGCAAACTATTTCCATAATGATACTGCCTCAGAAACCCAAGGAGGGGTCGCTATGAGTTGGGTCCGACTCAAGGGCACATAATAACAACAACAACAACATCATACTTGGAGTGTATTTGCTTGAGCTTCAGATTATTTCATTAGGATAAATTCCTAAAATTAGAATTACAAGGTCAAAGGAAAGACATATTATACATTTTCACCTGCCTTGCCAATTGTTCTTTAGGAAACTTATTCCAAGTTTTATTACGACATGTTGTGTAGGATTTTAATGGAAAATTAATGGACAATACATTTCATCCAACTAAGTAGGATGATAATTACTGTTAGAGAAATCTAAGAGAAAAGTAAAAGCAAAAGTCACAGGGAATGACACATTCCTACAATTATCCCTCCCAATTTGAAAATCTTCCTCCTGGTTCTCTTCTGTTTTGAAACATTGAACAGGATGTGGTATTCTTTTGTGTTGTTGTTGATGATGATGGTGTTGTTTATAACATAAGGAAATCCATTCATATAATTAAAACAGGTTTTCTCCATTATTGTCCATAGTCTTGCTCTTCAGCTTTTGAAAACTCTCTTCTCTGAGATACTTTCTATCCTTATTTACCCTGTTTAAGAAATATCTAAATTTAAGTGTGAGTCAATTTCAGGACACCATTTTACATGTTTTCAGGAGACAACATAAACTCATGTTCAACACATGTTACTATGTAATGAGGTAAAAATAAACATGCTTAACAGGAAGTGTAACACTATGCTTCCCATTATTCCTATGTACAAACTAGACAACTACACTACAGATAGAACAAGTGGTCATTTACCCAAATCTTTTACTGATAGGCAATCTCAATCATGCAAATTAAATCAACATTCTGTTTTAAGGACTCCTAGAGTAGTCTATTCTATATTTTCTCTCAGGAGTTTATATTTTAAATTTCCCCTATAATTAATCTAATTTCACTATCCCTTGGGCTCCTTTAAGTGCCTTTGTGTTATAATTTCTTTCTGGTTTGCAATAATGTATCCTCTACTTTTAAGCTTATCTTTCATTTAAATTATTCTCTGGACAACACCTATTTTTAAATGCACAAAGCTGAATAACATCTATTTTTAGCTTTTTCTTCTTTCCAAATAAAAGTGAATTGAAATATGTTTTTTTTTTCTTTAGAACCAAAGTTTCTGAATGTCTATTTTAAATAAATGTTACTTATTGATCCACATTTTCAATGTCCTCTACAGCTAAGTAGTTGTTTAAATTTGAATAATTCCTTTGAACATTTCAATTACACTTTGAGACTAATGGATATGAAATATGTTTTCTTTGATGAATGTTAAAATAAACATATCTAAGAATATTTTAGGGCCACTATGAATCGGAGTTGACTCTGTGACACACAGCAACAACTCAATTGGTCTTAGTTTGTGCATTTTACTCAGCAACTCACCTTGTTGCCTGAGGTCTAATATTTAAAGAGGCATAATAGGAGCTCTGGTAGCATAGTGGCTAAGGCACTTGACTGCTAACCAGAAGGCTGGCGGTTCAAACCCACCAGCCACTCCCCGGAAGGAAGGTTGGGCATTCCTACTTCCGTAGTGATACTGCCTCGGAAACCCAAGGAGGTGTTGCTATGAGTCGGGGCCGACTCGATGGCAAACAACAACAACAACAATTGGTCATAATACATGGCTCTCAGTGTAAGTGAGCTACTCTGTGAACCAGAAGGGGAGTCATCTGTTTCAATATTGTAGGAAAAATTATCTGTGTTTTCTCACTGGGAGATGATATAGATGTTTCGTAGGTATAGACATGACATTGTTCTAAGAGGATTTTAAGGATAATTTTGACCATTTGTAATTTTTATTTTATATGCTGGCTTTACCACCCAACTAAATGTACAAGTTACCATTTCACTGTCCTTTGCCTTTTGTGTTTGGCTAACCAGTACCAGCCACCTCAGAAAGAAGATGGGGCAATCTACTTCCGTAGTGATACTGCCTCAGAAACCCAAGGAGGGGTCACTATGAGTAGGGTTCGACTCAATGGTATATAACAACAACAACAACAAGAATATTTTATAGGCAAAATAGAAATATTAATATGATGATTAACTTTGCAATAATGTATTAAAACAAAATAGGAACACAGGAGCCAAACTGTACAAAATAAATAAATATAGCAGTAAGATGTTTACTTAATATTAAAAGTTAAATTTAGACTAAAAAAAAAAAAAAACACCTCACTGCCATCAAGTCAGATCTGGCTCATAGCAACCCCTCCTTGGGTTCCCTAGGTGGTGTCTCTATGGAAGTAGATTGCCCAACCTTCCTCCCAAGAAGTGGCTGATGGGTTTGAACTGCCAGCCTTTTGGTTAGCAGTCAAATGTTTCAGGCACTATGCCATTAGAGCTCCTAAATTGAGATATATTTACTTTAATATTTGTATTTTTAAATTCTTATTCTCTATTAAAGAGGTTGAATAAAACATAGCCTTCCTGTAATAGACTCTTAGAATGAGTCATTTGGAGCCTGAAATGACAGTTTTGATTTAGTTTCTTCAAGGAGATCTGAAAATAGTTTTAGGCAGTGTTAATATTGCTGCTTTAGAAACCTGGTTATTTTGAAAGGATGCTTCTGGGTATAGAAAGAAGCTCACAAACAATGAGAAACTTTAGAAAAGTTTTAATCAGATATTTTATAGTATTACTTTGTCAGAAAGCTGTTCAATATTAACCTGTAAAGAAATAGTGGCTATTACTATTTTAAAATATTTTGATATTAAATAACTCATTGATTCAAATGGAAAAAAAGAACAAACACACATAGTTGATGACTTAAAGGCTAATTATTATTATCCATTCTTTCTCTAACACTGGTTTATCTTTTGTGTAATTATTTATCTGTTTAAAATCAGAAAAGGTGTGCATCAGGGCAATATCCTTCCACCATACTTATTCAATCTACATGCTGAGCAAATAAGCAGAGAAGCTGGACTATGTGAAGAAAAATACATCAAGATCAGAGGAAGACTTATTAACAACATGTGATGTGCATATGATGCAATCTTGCTTGTTGAAAGTGAAAATGACTTGAAGCACTTAATGATGAAGATCAAAGACTACAATTTTTAGTATGGATTACACCTCACAATAAAGAAAACAAAAATCTTCACAAGTGAACCAGTAAGCAAATTTATGATAAATGGAGAAAATATTACATCGGCAAAGATTTCATTTTACTTGGCTCAACAATCAACACCTATGTAAGTAGCAGTCAAGAACTCAAACAATATATTGTGTTGGACAAATCTGTTGCACAAGACCTCCCTAAAGTGTTAAAAAGCAAAGGCATCACTTGGAGGACTAAGGTGTGCCTGACTCAAGCAATGGTGTTTTCAATCACATCATATGCATGCAAAAGCTGAACAATGAAAAAGTAAAATAAAAAATTGATGTATTTGAATTATGATATTGGTGATACATATTAAACATATCACGAACTTCCAGAAGAATGAAAAAATCTGTCTTAGAAGAAGTACAGCTAGAATGCTCCTCAGAAGCAAGGATGGTAAGACTTTGTTTCAGATACTTTAGACGTGTTATCAGGAGGAACCTGTTCCTAGAGACGAACATCATGCTTGGTGAAGCAGAGGGTCAATAAAAAAGAGGAAGATCTTCAAGGAGATGGATTAACACAGTGGTTGCAAGAATGAGTTCAAACATAGCAATGACTGAGAGGATTGTGCAAGAATTGACAATGTTTTATTGTATTATACATACGGTCACTGTGAGTAGGAATCGACTCTATGGCACCTAACAACAGCAAATTATTTATTAGAATAAGAAATAGGAAAATGAAAAAGAAAAACCTCCACCCTAACGTTTTCCTTTTTGTGTGTTTGCTGTTCTTGTTCTAAATATGAAAACTGACACAAATAAACTCCATAGAAGTAACAGTTTTTATAGTCACTTTTCCTGCTTTCATTTTTCCTCATTACTGTGAATGGTTGAGAGTTAATTATATCATGTATCCCTCTGCTAAGATATTAACATAAAATTGTCACAATCACTAAATTGTCACATTCTGTGCATTACTTGTACTCTGTTCTCTCTGTCATGACATCAGGTGTCATCTATTTCTCTTATTTTTGCTCTCTAGATTGAAAACTTCTGGTAGTACACTTTATGCACACTTACATTGGGCAAAACTAGTCTGTCTAGTGTCTTTTGAAAAATGTCAAAATTTTGATGGCGTGGAAGATATTCAAAGCATTTCTTCATCCTGTCAAAATGTTGACATCTTACAGCATGGGAAAATATTTAACTTTATTCCTGGAAGTGTTTATAATTTCGGTCTATGAAAAATTCTTTAGTGTGTTTTCGTATAATACCATTTTTACCCAATCAAAATTTATCCTTACGTTTCAGGCTGTTTGGTAATAGCTCTGAATCTGGGATACCAAAACGTATAACTATGTAGCATCCATTCCTCAACTGTACCAAGGGTGAGAAGATAGGCATATAGACCAATGGAAGAGAATAAAAGCATAGAAATATAATCATACAAATATAGTCAATTGATTTGTGACAAAGGTACAAAGGGAATTCAATGGAGAAAGGATAGATTTTTCAACAAAATGTTCTGTAACAATCAAACATCCACATACAAAATAAACAAATAAATTTCTATTCATAACTCACACTTTATACAACATTTAATTCAAAACAGATAATAGATCTAAATGTACAACGTAAGACCAGAAGATTTCTAGATGGCAAAATAGGAGTAAATATATGTGACTGGGTTTTACAATAAATGCATAAGTAAGTAAACATTAATGAATTAGACTTTATAAAAATTTAAAA
>NW_006921847.1:4120860-4122044 GCF_000298275.1 Orycteropus afer afer | reverse complement strand
AAAGGAATAGACAATTGTTCAACAGACCAACATTAAAAAAAAAAAAAAAAAAAAAAACTACTTCACTGCCCTCAAGTAGAATCCAACTCATAACAACCCCTCTTTGGGTTTCCAAGGTGATATCACCACAGAAGTAGATTGTGCCGTCTCTGCCTTCTGAGGAGTGGCTGGTGGGTTTGAACTGCCAGCCTTCTAGTCAGCAAATGCCTTAGGCACTAAGCCACCAGAAGTCCCAACATGGATGGTCTTAAATGCATTTTGCTAAGGAAAATAACTTTTGACACAAAAGGCTACATATTGTATAATTCCAGAAAAGTAAAAGCATAGGAATTATTACCACAGATCAGTACTTGCAGGGGTTTGGAGTAGTAGGAGTTGTTGCCTATAAAGAGGTAACATGGGGGAAATTTGGAGTGATGAAACTGTTTTGTTTGTTACTGTGATGGTAGGTACGTGACTCACATTTGTCAAAACCTTAAGAACTGTGCACCTTGAGTTTTACTGTCTGAAATTTAAAAACCATTAGTCAGAATGTCAAGGGAGTGCAGACTGTGACAAATGAATCTAACTGCACACAAATGAGTGACAATGTCAAACTGAAGCAGGTGGGAGACATTAGAGCTGACCTAGGTAACTTTGGACAACAGTTGTCTTGAGTGGGCTCTGTAAGGCTAAAGACAAAAAGAACTATACATAGACACTCTATCTGTTTTTTATTTGTCTTATCCTCCACCCTTGTGTGTATGTATAAGCAATTCTGAAGCTACTTGGATAAGAAACAGAAGAAGATATGGTACGGATGGTTTGCTAGTGTGAGTTTCCTTGGTTTGTTTGTTTGTTTGTTTTCCCCTAGAATCACAGGTCATGTTCTTATTTAGAGATTAAGTAAAGAAGACATTTGTATCGTAAAAGAGAGAGACTAAGTACTAAAATGTAGCCATGGAGTGGATAAGGAGAGAAAAGCAAGGGGATGGTTAATGGGTTGGCCTTGAACAGAAGTAGAATCATGTCATAGTGTAAAGCTAACAGATTGAAAAGTAAGTATGAGAGAGGAAGGCAAAAAATTTCAGGAGGTAAAAATCAGGAAGTTCATGCCTATTGATCTCAATTCACTCCATAAAATGGAAAAGTTATTTGCTGAGATTGAAGGGAAATATAAACTGGGAGCTGTCCAGTGTGGTATG
>NW_006921847.1:4113051-4120760 GCF_000298275.1 Orycteropus afer afer | reverse complement strand
TTTTTTTTTAACTGCCATTGAGTTAATTTTGACCCCTCCTTGGGTGGTTTCCAAAGTGGTATCTCTACAGAAGTAGATTGCCCACTCTTCTTTCCAAGGATGGCTAGTGGGTTTGAACCACCAGCATTCTGGTTAGCAGTCAAGTGCCTTAGGGACTATGCCACCAGAGCTCCATATATATGTATATATATGTATGTATATATATATATTTCATATCACATGAAGGAGGGCAAATATAAGCTTCTATTGAATGTTCTGAGAAAGGGAAAGAATTCTATTTGCATAGCTATAAAAGTATTTGCCTTATAGCAAAAGCAATGATGATTTCATTGTTTAATAGAAACAAAGGTTCAATCTGTTGCTTAGAATTTTTATTCATTTATTTGATGAAAATTTGACAAAACACACAAATGGTGAAACATACACCATTTCAACAATTTCTCATGTACAATTCAGTGACATTGATTACATTCTATAAGTTGGGCAACTATTCTCACCATTCTTTTTCAAATTATTTCACCAACATAACATAAACTTACCATATCCCAAGGTTCTCATCTAATCTTTGAGCTGCTGTTGTCAATCTCTTATTACATAGGTAGTTTTTTAAAAAGCATGATGCTCAAGGCATATATGCTTTTTTACTAGGTAAGCTAAACTATTGTGTGGTTCAAAGAAGTCTTCAGAAGATAGGTTTGGTATAAGGTTTTTATCAAAGATTTTATAGAATTTCAATCAAAAGAGAGAGAATATGCAGAACAGAATTTCATATTGTCATGAAATACAAACTTTATACCTACAAACTAAAAGAAAAAGAAAAACAGGTTTTGTAAGGTGTTTGGTTGTACATAAGTAGCATCAGTATCTGCACCTCTTTTAATTTATTATTATTATTATTACCCATTATTATTTGTCATTTTTAATGCAAGTGTTGTAATGGGCTGTGAAGTCTGAGAACAAAGAAGCAATACTGTACATGTTCATTCATATCATACTTGGGCAGGAGTAAGAGTAAAACCAATTCCACAACCAAACTCACTGCCATCAAGTAGATTTTGATGCATTGTGATCCCCATTGGGTTTCCATGGTGGTAAATCTTTATGGAAGTAGATTGTCCCATCTTCCTTCCCCAGAGTGCCTGATGGGTTTGAACCACCAGCCTTCTGGTTAGCAAATGCCTTAGACACTGAGCCACCAGAGCTCCCTAAGAGTAAAACAGACATCAGAAAAATCTGAGTATCTATAAAGTAATATTATGTTCTCCTAAAGTATTGTAATTGTTCAAACCCACCAGCCACTCCTCGGAAGGAAGGTTGGGCAATCCTACTTCCGTAGTGATACTGCCTCGGAAACCCAAGGAGGAGTCGCTATGAGTCGGGGCCGACTCGACGGCACATAACAACAACAACAACAAAGTATTGTAATATTGAAAGTTTAATGCCTTCAGATGATGAGCTCTTTAGAGAAGATTCAAGAGGTGCATTAGTTCAAGAAGAAACTCGCTGTCCAAATATAGAACATCTAACTTCACCCAAGACTTCCAGAAGCTATCTATTTCAAAGCAGAAAGTAATACAGCAGCTAAATGCTTATGTCAGATACTGATGACAAACATCAGAGTTAGAAGGAAATGGTATACTCTTCGAATAACAACAGTGTCAGAGCAGCAATCTGAGGATTTTGGTTGCCCAGTTCAGTTCAAAACACTAATAGGGTCCCAGCACTATTCCATCCTCTTCCATTCATTAGCTAATTAATAATAATCTATATCTCTCTAAGTATGCATTTACCAAACTAATTTCAGTGGTATTTTCTTAGGACTAGTAGGGTTAATTGGTGTGGAACTATGGTAGGATGATTTCTGATGCACAATTTGCTCAAGCTTATGTAAAACCACAGTATAATTCTAAGAGCATTTTCATTTTTTTTTTCTGCTTGACATTAAGACTACTATATTCAAAATATTTTATTAAATCCAATTAGACACCAGAGAGTTTCAGTATAAGCTACTTAAATTACATTTCAATTTCATGTAACAATATAAGATACAGTTTTAATAGTTTATTAATCAATTACACATCAGTTGCTAAATTAACTTTTCTTAAGAAATGCTGATTCATTTTCATGAATTTCATTCTCTCTAAAATACAATTCAGTTAAATTGTCTATTAAAAAATACTTTTACTCTTATTTGTCACAAAATCAAAAATTAGTACTTCTCAATCCATGCTGTCATTTGAACAGAACAAGGGAATTGTGCATAGTTTATATCCTGAGCCAATAATCTGAGAAGCTGGACTATATGATGAAGAACATGGCATGAAGATTGGAAGAAGGCTCATTAACAATTTATGATATGCAGAGGACACAAACTTGCTTACTGGAAATGAAGAAGTCTTGAAGCGTTTACTGATCAAACTCAAAGACTACAGCCTTTAGTATGGATTATACTTCAATATAAAGAAAACAAAAACCCTGGCAAGTAGACCAATAAGCAACATCATGATAAATGGGCAAAGGATTGAAGTTTTATGGATTTCATTTTATATAAACCCACAAATCAATGCCAGTGGAAACAGCTGTTAAGAAGTGAAAGTATGTATTTACATTTGGCAAATATGCTACCAGAGACTTCTTAAAAGTGTTAAACAGCAAAATATCACTTTGAAGACCAAAATGTGCCTGATGCCAGCCATGCTATTTTCAGTTGCTGCTTATGCATGTGAAAGCTTGACAATGAATAAGGAAGACTGCAGAATAACTGATGTATTTGAATTAGAGTGTTGGCAAAGAATTTTCAATATACCATAGAGTGCCAGAAGAACGAACAAATCTGTCCTGGAAAAAGTACATTCAGAATGCTCCTTAGAAGTGAAAATAGCCAGATTTCACCTCACCTACTTTGGTCATGTTGTCAGAGGGGACCAGTCCTTGGAGAAAGATATCATGTTGGGTAATATAGAAGGTCAGCAAAAAAGAGGGAAAGATGGATTGACACAGTAGTGGTGAGAATAAGTTCAAGCATGGTTAAGATTGTGGTGATGGCACAAAACCAGACAATGTTTTATTCCATTTTATATTGGATTGCTATGTGTTGAATCTGACTTGACAGCACTTAACAACAATATATGAAACAGATCAGGCTACAACCATATAAAGCAAAATTCAATGTGTCAGATGATTAGCAAAGGCAAAGTTTAGAAGTTTAACTCTTTCAGTTGTAAAAACCAAGCTTACAATTGCTATTTTAATAGTCTCTAGCTCATTTTGAGGAAATGGCCCTTGACATATTGCTATACATGGTACCTCCAATGTGTGGAAAAACAAGAATAGAAGTATCCATATAATTAATTTCTGAATCTTTTATTATTATTTCTGTCATTTTCCTCCTGAAGTTCAGTAAGTTGCTATAAACCATAGAATATATCAAGATGCAAAAGATATTTCATAATTTTATACCTTTCATCTCAGGGAGCTCTGGTGGGGCAGTGGTTAAAACATTCTGCTGCTAATCTAAATGTTGGTGGTTTGAACCCACCAGCTGCTCTGTGGGAGAAAGATGAGGCAATCCACTTCCATAAAGATTTACAGGCTTGGAAATCCTGTGGAGCAGTTTTACTGTCTTATATGTTTGTTACAAGTCAGAATTGACTTGATGGCCATGGGATATATCATCTAACTTTATTCTTAATATTTGGGAAATCTAGTTTAATAGAGATTACATGTGATGTAGTTCTGGTTATAGCCTATAATGGGGGAAAATCATAAATGATATTTGGCAAAAAAGCAGAGGAAAATCTGAAAAAATATTTGACCTACATAAGTATTGGTAAAACCATAATCATCAAGAAGTCCATAACCTGAAAATTAGTACCCTCATATATGTGGACATAACATAAGGTAATAATGTTAAACATATGATATGTTAATATGAAGTAGAAGAGTCTCTTTAAGTGCATCATTCTGGACTTATACTGAATGACCATATATAAATATTCGAGTTGTATTATTAGGCTGATTTTTTCAAAAATTATTTCCCAATAGCACATAACAATGGCATTTTAATACATCATGCCTTTTCAAGACAACAGGCCTGTGTTGTTGTTAGGTGGGATCAAGTAGGTTCTGACTCATAGAGACCCGGTGTATGATAGAACAAATCTTTGCCTGGTCTTGCACTACCCTCACAATAGGAGGTAAGTTTGAGCTCATTATTGCAACTGCTGTTAATTATTCTTGTTGAAAGTCTTCCTCTTTTTTTACTGACCCTCTACTTTACCAAACATGACATCTTTCTCCAGTAACTCATCCTTCCCAATGACATGTCCAAAGAAAGTAAGACGAAGTCTTGCAATCCTTGGTTCTAAGACGAATTCTGGCTGTACTTCCTCCAAGACAGATTTGTTCTTTCTTCTGGTAATCCATGGTATATTCAATATTATTCACCAATACCCAATTCAAATGTGCTAGCTTTTCTTCAGTGTTCTTTTTCATTTCTAGATTGTTGTTAGGTGCCATTGAGTCAGCTCCAACTCATAGTGACTCTATGTACAACAGAATGAAACACTGCCTGGTCCTATACCATGCTCACAATCCATGCTAAACTTGAGCCCGTAATAGCAGTCATTGTGTCAATCTATCTCCTTGAAGATCTTCCCTTTTTCTCTGACCTCCACCTTACCAAGCATGATATCCTTCTCCAGAGACTGGTCCCCTCTGACAACATGACCAAAGGAGGTGAGATGAAGTCTGGCCATTTTCACTTCTAAGCAGCATTCTGGCTGCACTTCTTCCAGGACAGATTTGTTTGTTTCTCTGACAATCCATGGTATTTTCAGTATTCTTTGCCGACACTACAATTCACAGGAATCAACTCCTCTCCCGGTCTTCCTTGTTCATTGTCCAGCTTTCATGTGCATATGAAGCAGTTGAAAATATCATAGCTTTGATTAGGCTCACTTTAGGTTTCAAAATGACCTCTTTGTATCTTAACACTTTAAAGAAGTTTTTTTTTTTCCTCCAACAGAGTTGCCCAGTGCAATACAATGTCTCATTTCTTGACTGCTGTTTCCATGGATGTTGATTGTGAATCCAAGTAAAATGAAATCTTTTTATTTGAAACATTGAACAACTGCAATGTTTTCTCCATTTATCATGATTTTGCTTATTGGTCCAGAGTGAAGATTTTTGTTTTCTTAATGTTCAGGTGTAATCCATACTGAAGAATTTAGTCTTTGAACTTCACCAGTAAGTGCTTCAAGCCATCTTCACTTTCAGCAAGCAAGGTTATGTCATCTGTATAACACAGGTTGTTAACGAGTCTTCTTCTAATCCTCATGCCACATTCTTCTTCATATAGTATAACTACTCAGATTATTTGCTCAGCACACAGATTGAATAAATACGGTGAAAGGATACAACATTGATGCACACCCTTCCTCATTTAAACCATGCAGAATCTGGTTGTTGTGTTCAAATGACAGCCTCTTGGTCTACGTACAGGTTTCTTATGAGAACAATAAAATGTTTTGGAATTCCCATTCTTCACAGAGTTATCCATTATTTGTTATGATTGGCACAGTTGAATGCCTTTGCATAGTCAATAAAACACAGGTAAACACCTTTCTGGTATACTTTCCTGTCAGCCAAGATCCACGTGACATCAGCAAGGATATCCCCTGTTCCACATTCTCTTCTGAATCCGGTTTGCTTTTCTGGAAGTTCCCCATCAATATACTGCTACAACTGTTCTTGAACTGTCTTCAGTAAAATTTTACTTGTATGTGATATTAATTATCTTGTTCAATAATTTCCACATTGTATTGGATCACATTTCTTTGGAAAGAATACAAATATTAGATCTCCTCCAGTCAGTTGGACAGGTAGCTATCCTCCAAATTTCTTGGCATAAATGAGTAAACACTTCCAGGGCTGCATCCATTTGTTGAAACATCTCAATGGCTATTGCATCAATTCCTGGAGCCCTGTTTTTTGTCAATTCTTTCAGTGTAGATTGGATTTCTTCCTTCAATATCATTTGTTCTTGATCACATGATACCTCCCAAAATAGTTGAACCTCAACCAATTCTTTTTGGTACAGTGACTCTGTATTCCTTCCATCTTCATTTGATGATTCCTGAATCATTCAATATTTTGCCCATAGAAACTGTCAATATGGCAACTTGAGGCTTGAATTTTTTCTTCAGTTCTTTCAATTTGAGAAATGCTGAATGTGTTCTTCCCTTTTGTTTTTCTAACTCCAAGTCTTTGCACATTTCATTATAATCCTTTACTTTGTCTTTTCAAGCCACCCACTGAAATCTTCTGTTCAGCTCTTTTCTTTTGTCATTTCTTCTACTTGCTTTAGCTACTGTACATTCAAAAGCAAGTTTTAGAATCTCTTCTAACACTGATTTTGCTCTTATTTTACTTTCCTGTATTTTTAATGATCTTTTCCTTTCTTCACATATGATTTTTCTTAATGGCATCCCACAGCTCTTCTGGTCTGCAGTCAGTAGTGTTCAATGCATTAAATCTGTTCTTCAAATGGTCTCTAAATTCAGGTGGGATGTAATCCAGATGATATTTCAGCACTCATGGACCTGTTTTTATTTTATTCAGTTTCAACTTGAACTGGCATATGAACAATTTATGGTCTTTTCACAGTTAGCTCCTGCCCTTGTTCTGACTGATGTTGTTGAAATAAGGTATTTGCAAAGAATAAACCATTAAACTAAAAACATCAAACTCACTGCTTCAAGTTGATTTGACTCATAGGGACCCCTTCTTGCGTTTCTGAAGCAGTATCCCTACGAAGATGGGGCAATCTACTTCCGTAGTGATACTGCCTCGGAAACCCAAGGAGGGGTCTCTATGAGTCGGGTCCAACTCGACGACAAACAACAACAACAACAAATGCCTACGAAAGTACATTGCTCTGTCTTCCTTCTGAGAAGTGGCTGGGGATTTGAACCGCCAGCCTTCTGGTTAGCAGTCAAATGCAAAATTCTATCATGTGATCTCTAGTGTCATTTCTATCACCAAGGCCATGTTTTCCAAAGATCTATGATTCTTCTTTGTTTCTGACTTTTGCATTCCAATCATCAGTAATAATACATATTGATTGCATGTTTGATCAAGTTCAGATTGCAGAAGTTGGTAAAAATCTTTAATTTCTTCATCTTTGACTTTAGTGGTTGGTGCATAAATTTGAGTAATAGTAGTATTAACAGTTCTTGCTTGTAGGTGTATGGATATTATCCTATCACTGACAGCATTGCACTTCAGAATAGATCTTGAAATATCTGTTTTGACCATGAATGTAACACCATTCCTCTTCAATTTGTCATTCCCGGCATAGTAGACAATATGGCTGTGTGATTCAAAATGGCCAATATCAGTCCTTTTCAGCTCACTACTACCTAGGATATTGATCTTTATGCTTTCCATTTCATTTTTTACAGATTCCAATTTTCTTAGATTCATAATTCATACATTTCATATTCCAATTACTAATGAATATCCACAGCTGTTTTTCATATTTTGAGTGATGTTCCATCAGAAAATGTATGTCCTGAAAGCTGTATTTCATCCATGTCATTAAGGTTATCTCTACTTTGAGGAGGCAGCTGTTCTCCAGTCATATTTTAAGTGCCTTCCAATCTGAGGGGCACATCTTCTGGCACTATATCAGACAATGTTTCACAGCT
>NW_006921847.1:4100766-4112951 GCF_000298275.1 Orycteropus afer afer | reverse complement strand
CACTATAGGTGACCCTGGTAATATTTGAAATATTGGTGGTATAGCTTCCAGCCTCAGTAGGTCTTATTTTCATGGTTGAATTTTCCCTGATCAATGTTATCTTTGACTTAACTGATTTTTACTTATATCTGTCCCAAATAATACATTATCTTATAGTTTTCCACCAAGACTCTTTTTAGTTTGCATTATCTCAAAATCCATGGTTCTGAAATACTCTTATTACATTATCATCTGGAAATAAAAAAGGAATGTTAAGTTTATTTAGGAGGTTACCATTTTTAAGGAGGGGCTAATGTAACATTTCTCATAGTATTCCTTTCCTTATACAGTCATAAAGAAAGGAACACTGTGAGAGATGTTACATTAACCTGGACAATTGTCATCTCTCTGTACTCTGCAGATAGAAAAAGAAAGTTCTAGATTTTTATTGACACTTTATTTAAAATAAGAGAAGCAATATTGCATGGGTGATTAAGAAATTGAGAAATACTGCAATTTTATTTCCTTGCTGTTTTAAGAGAGGTATTTGAGAAATTCATTAATGGGTATTTTCATGATAATTGTAACCATAATCTTAAGTGACCATCTTTGGAAAGTGATTTATATTGACCAAGGTCTTATTCACATGTTCCCACTTGTTATAACTGGCAGGTGGACATAGTATTTACCACAAAGCCCTATGTCTTTTCTAGGAGTTGAATTTTTACTAGTTGGTGCCTTATATAAGAGCTTCAGTAGTGGGTCTATATCTCAGGATGTTTTGGTAAAGGGGCATTTTTGTTTCTCTCCCACAAAATTTTAATTTGATCCTTTTAATATTTTCTTTTTTGTGCTTTATTTAATTTCCCTACTATAAACTCTGAGGGCATTTATTACCTTATTAATGTTATTATGTCTGTGTCAGTATGTCCAATGCCTAAAAGATTGTGTAGAAAAAGCATATATTGAAATATATTTAACTGAATGGTGGTATTTTTATCCCAAAGTAAGATTTTGGATATGTTAATGACAACTGTTTTGTTAATTTCCATCAAGGATGGAGGAACTCGATAGTTTTAAGTGTTTATGGAAGATACACAATTGCCAAAGTGAGCTGAGGAAATTCTATATAAATGAATTGTTTTGTTCTTGCTAAAAAAATATAAAGAAATATATATATATATATATATATATATATATATATATATATTTTTTTTTTTTCCAGATAACCACATAACGTGAAAAATGGGCCTGTTTTAAGGTATTCCAATACAGCAAAAGCCTATGAGTTTGACATGGTCTTTGGCCAGTGAAATGTTCTTGCAACATTAGCATCCTTCTGAGAATAATAAAGTGTTACATTCACCTGTGTTAATAAGATCAATTAACACTTATGCTAAGTGAAATAATTCTTTTCAATAAATTTTACTAATTCCAGAACTTTATTTTCAGTTTAATCACATTGTATTTCAATTGTAACCCTTTCTCAAAAATGTGTGTGTGTGTATTTTAATAATGACACTTCTAATTAAAATTGTTCAGATTTACCCTGTGAATGTCAGTGGTGGTGATGATACTGAGGCATATATACACACACATACACATTCACAAACTCACACCCTAAAATTTACACAAATTTAAAACTAGAAGGCATATTGTTCGTGGTGATTTTCTATGCACTTTTATAGTATTAAATTATGGTCATCCACCAGTTGGTGTACTATACAACCAGATTCAAAGGTCATTTAGCAACAGTGAAAATCTCACTGCCATCAAGTTTATTCCAACTTATAGTGACCCTATAGGGCAGAGTAGTACTGCCTAATAGGGTTTCCAAAGCTGAAATCTTTACAGAAGTAGACTGCCTCATCTTTCTCTGGGTTCAAAGCATTGACCTTTTGATTAGCAGCCAAATGGTTTAACTACTGCACCATCATAGCTCCTTGAAGTGAAAATAGTTATCCCTAAAATATGGACATGCTCCTAAGGAACTAGGATGAACTTCAGTGTACACAAGGAAGGTTTAGTAAATGCAATATATATATATATATACTAAGTGTCTGGAAGTTCACATTTTACAGCAGTATGCCCTAATCACATTGAGCATTATTTTAATTTAATGGGAACAAAAAGAAATGCATTCTCTAGTAATCAAGTATTTAGCCAAATGAATTATAAAGGTAGAAATTCAGAAACTGTACTCTAAGACAAGGTTCTGGATGCTGAGGTAAAAGTATTGTGAAACTTTTTTACGTTTAAAGTCATTTTTACTTTTTTATTCAATATGCATTTTCATATTTTTCTATTAAGTAATTGTCCTTTTATTGTCAATTTGTAGGCGCTCTATATATTATTTGTTGAATTTTTTTTGCTTTGTTTTTTAAATCAAAATATTATTATTGCTATTATTATTCAAACAAATTCATAAATCCCTTGTACTGTTGTTTTTATGTTTCTTGTCAATTTTGCCTACTAGCTCAAACTGAAAGAACTGAAGGAAAATTCAAGGTTTCAGTTTCAATATTGAAAGATTCTATGGGAAAAATATTGAATGATACAGGAAACATCAAAATAAGATGGAAGGAATACACAGAGTCACTGTACTAAAAATTATTGGTTAGTGTTCATATGATGAAGAGGTGGCATATGATCAAGAACCAATGAAGGCTGAAGGAAGAAATTGAAACTGCACTGAGGGAATTGGTGACAAACAAGGATCCAGGAATTGACAGACTGCTCATTGAGATGTTTCAACAAATAGATGCTATGCTGGAAGCACTTACTTGTCTGTTGTTGTTGTTGTTGTTATGTGCCGTCGAGTCGGCCCCGACTCATAGCGACCCCTCCTTGGGTTTCCGAGGCAGTATCACTACGGAAGTAGGATTGCCCAACCTTCCTTCCGAGGAGTGGCTGGTGGGTTTGAACCGCCAGCCGTCTGGTTAGCAGGCAAGTGTCTTAGCCACTATGCTACCAGAGCTCCTTACTTGTCTATGCCAAGAAATTTGGAAGACAACTACCTGGCCACTGACTAGAAGAGATCTATATTTGTACCCATTCCAAAGAGAGGTGATTCAAAAGAATGTGGAAATTATCACACAATATCATTAATATCACATACAAGTAAAATCTTGATAATGATAATTCAAAAATGGTTGCAGCAGTACATTAATAGGGAACTACGAGAAATGCAAGCTGCATTCAGAATAGGACATGGAATTGGGGATATCATTGCTGATGTCACATGGATCTTGGCTAACAGCAAAGAATACCAGAAAAATCTTTACTGATATGTTTTGTTGACTATGCAAAAGTATTTGACTGTGTGGATCATAACAAAGTATGGATAACATTGAGAGGAATGTGAATTCCAGAACACTTGATTGTGCTCATGAGGAACCTATACACAGACCAGGAGGCTGTCATTGAAACAGAACAAGGGAACCTGCATGGTTTAAAATCAGGAAGGCTGTGTTTCAGGGTTGCATTCTTTCACCATAATTGCTCAATCTTTATGCTGAGCAGACTACCTGTGAAGGTGAATATATGAAGAATGTAGCATCAGGATTGAAAGAAAACGCATTAACAAGCTGTGATATGAAGACTACACAACCTTGCTTGCTGAATGTGAGGATGACTTGAAGCAATTACTGATGAAGATTAAAGACTACAGTTTGCAGTATGGATTATACCTCAAAATCAAGAAAACAAAAATCTTCACAGCTGGACCAATAAGCAAAATCATGATAAATGAAGAAAAGATTGACATTGTCAAAGAGTTCTTATTACTTGGTTTCACAATCAACACTAATGGAAGCAGCAGCCAAGAAATCAGAGGACGTATTGCACTGGGTAAATCTGCTGCAAAAGAACTCTTTAGGTGCTAAATAGCAAAGATGTTTCTTTGAAGACTAAGGTGTGCCTAATCCAAACTACAGTATTTTCAATCACCTCTGGCGGTTCAAACCCACCAGCCGCTCCTCGGAAGGAAGGTTGGGCAATCTACTTCTGTAGTGATACTGCCACGGAAAACCAAGGAGGGGTTGTTATGAGTCAGGTCCAACTCGATGGCACAGAATAACAACATATGCATGTGAAAGCTGAAAAATGAATAAGGAAGACCCATGAAGAAGTAATGTTTTTGAATTGTGGTGTTGGCAAAGAATACTGAGAGTACTACGGACTGCCAGAAAAAATGAACAAATTTATCCTAGAAGAAGTGCAGCCAGAATGCTCCTTGGAAGTGAGAATGGCCAGACGTCATCTCACCTACTTTGATAATATTGTAAGAAGGGACCATTCCCTGGAAAAGGATAGCACGCTTGGGAAAGTAGAAGGTCAGCAAAACAGAAGAAAGCCCTCAATGAGATGAATTGACACTGGCGGTAACGATGGGGCCAGGTATAGCAAGGATTGTGAGGCTGACACAGGAGCAGGCTGTGTTTCATTCTGTTGTACACAGGGTCACTGTGAGTAGGAGCCAACTCAACAGCACCTAACAATAACAACAA
Source organism: Orycteropus afer afer (assembly GCF_000298275.1). Taxonomy (NCBI): domain Eukaryota; kingdom Metazoa; phylum Chordata; class Mammalia; order Tubulidentata; family Orycteropodidae; genus Orycteropus; species Orycteropus afer. The sequence continues at coordinate 4,108,464 of NW_006921847.1, read as the reverse complement.
CAGCCCCTGATGCTTTTTTTTTTTTCTTTTTAATTTTCAGCTTTTAGATTTCAATTTTTTTTTCCTGGTATATTTATTTAAGTTAACAATTTTATTGCGCCTAGGAATTAGTTTGTTGAAAGGATACAGTGTTATAAAATGCACAAATTGGTTGGCTTAAAACAATAGAAGTTTATTCCCTCACAGTTCTGGAGGCTAGAATTGTTATAAATATATAGCAGGACCATGCTTCCTCTGAAACCTTTAGGGATGAATTCAGGGCTTCAAACCAGTTTGAACTAGTTCAGTCATGGCTGATAAAAGTGAAACTAGGACAGGCCAGAATTTGCAGTATATGGGTGCCAGGAACAATAACCAGAAAGGGAAAAATTACAGGTCAAAGCCCTGGAATGGGCAATTTAGAAAAGCATAGTAAGCCCTTTCAGGAGCCTGATGCTGGAGATGCAATTGTTGCCAGGACTGTGGAGAGCAACACACATTCAAAGCAGCATAGTTGGCTGCCATCTTTGAGCAGGGCACTTTTTTTCCAACTTTCCCAGGTGAGAGATTGGGAGATTTAAGATTCTTAAAGGGTGTCAAGCTGCAAATTTCCCCATTCCGGTTATCATTCCAGCACCCACATTTTGCAGATTCTGATGTGTTCCAGTTTCATTTCAGTATCCATGACTGAAATGGGATGAACTGGTTTGAAGCCCTGGAAGAATCTTGCCTTGGCTCTTTTAAGTTCTGGTGGTGGCTGACACTCCTTGGCATTTCTTTGCTTATAGCTAAACCACTCCAATTTCTGCCTCTGTGTTCACATGGTACTCATCCCTCTATGCCCTCTGTGTGTGTCTATCCATCTTCTCCTGTTCTTATAAGTACATTAAACCAAACAGATTTAGAGCCAACCTTTATCTAGTACAACCATATCTTAATTTAACTAATTACATCTTCAACATTTCTGTTTCCAAATAAGATCATATTCTAGGGTTCCTAGTGGACATGGATTTTTGAGGGACACTATTCATCCCAGTATACTATTTATTTATTTATATTGGCCATTCTGTTTCCTTAACATTGCATATTAAATAGCTTATTTTCTTGTACACCCATATTCATTGCAGCACTATACATAATAGTCAAATGGTAGAAACAACCTAAATGTCCACCCACAGAAAAAGGAACAAACAAAATGTTATGGATGCATACGATAAGATACTACTCTACCATAGAGAGAATGACACATGATGAACCTTGAAAACAATATGCTAAGTGAAATAAGTCAGCTACAAAAGGACAGATATTGTATGATTTCAGTAAAATAAAATATCTAGAATAATCAAACACATTGAGATCAAAGTTTATTAGTGATTATCAGGAGCTGGTGGGTGAGTGGAAGGGGAAAAGAAGATGTAATGCTTAGGAGGCAGTCAGCTTCTGTTAATGGTGATGAAAAAATGGGAAGGGTTAAGGATAATGGTGGAATAACATGACAAACATAATGTCATTGAATTGTACGTGTGAAAATTATTGAAATAGTAGTTGTTTTGTGCTAAAAAGTCAGGGAGGCCACATGTTCTGAACTCCTCTAACCCCACAAGAGGAAAACAGAATCACCATCAGCAGCCTAAGACCTATTCCTGCAAGGCCAGACATGCTGCCTCCCTCCAGCTCTTTCACCACTGTTCCTTCCAAAGCACCCACCACCTCTCTCCTGGGTTTGATAATTCGCTGCAGTGGCCACAGAGAACTCACAGATTATGGGGTTTATTAGGAAAACACCAGGCTACACTACAGTTCAAGTTCAGGAACGATGTGCAGTCTCTCTCCCAGCCCACCATCTCTCATCCAACAGTCTCTCTCAGTCTCTCCCAGTTTCTCTCCCAGAAATGAGTGTCTTTCGGTGTCCCTTTCTCAGCAGCACATCTTCCTTAGCCAGGGGTCACAGAGAGCATTCTGCTCTAGGAGGCCTCCTTTTGAGCCTGGCAGAGTGGCCAAACTAGCCAATCATAGCATCAGAATTCTAAGCACCTGAGAGTGACCTTCCCAGAACATTGCTTTGTGCCATACCCAACAGAAAGACACCAGGTGGATAACATTTATGATCAGGAGCTCTTCAGTTGCTCACAGCAAATTCCACCATGGAGTTTACAAGGACTTATGGCTAGAAAAGCCATACCAGGTACTTTACTATACTGCATTTTGTTACCTATATATTTACTACAGTAATAATAATAATAAAACCTATCTTCTTCTAAGGTATATGCAATACTTTATTTTTCATATACCATATATATCCATTTATTGCTATTCTTTTTCACAGATCTCCTGATGGGCAAGTGCCATACAAGTCTAATGTGTGTGTGTGATATGAGGTAATAAACTATTTTATTTTTTCTGTCCATACAGATATGCACTTATTTCAGCATCAAAGACCATGTTTCCTTTATCACTTACATCATCTCTGTTTAAACATTATGCTCTGTAAACATAGTTCTCATGTTTGCTTTAGTCTTAGAAGTTAAATAGAGTCTATGATCACTACCAATCTTTTGCTGCAGTCTTGATTTGCATCTCAAATTATTAAAGTCAGTCTTCTAATAACTTGACTTTATTTTTGGATAAAAGTTTTGAGAGACATTACATTTTTAAGCCATATTTTCTAGGCCTAAGGTCTGTATAAATTGTTGTGTTGTTGTTGTTGTTGTTATATGCCATCAAGTCGGCCCCGACTCATAGCAACCCCTCCTTGGGTTTCTGAGGCAGTATCACTATGGAAGTAGGATTGCCCAACCTTCCTTCCGAGAAATGTTTTACTATCTCCAATTATGAATGTTAACAACCTAATAATATCCCTTTATAGGGGTAACTTGATCAATTTGCCAAAAAATACTGTTTTTATAAAGTCCAAAAGTGATCTAAGAGTTTAATAATACATAATTTTTTCCAAGATACTCTGCCACATTTCAATAAGTAGATTCCAATTATCTTTAATAGCTATAGGATTTCCATAAGAATTCTTTTTAATATTATTTTCAGCTCCTTAATTATTTTCATTGTCTTATTCAGGAAAACATGTTTTTCATCAATTTTTCCTATGTTTTGTATATAAATTATTTTCTCACTAATTGTCCTTAAAGTTTTGTTTTTATATCATTTTCTTCATTCTTTATTCCTTTCTTTCCTGTTTTAACTGTGCTTTCAGAGATTTTCAATCCATTATGCTTTTTCCAATGTAATTTTATTTCTGTTTTTCTCTTCTACATTTTTCCAAACTCTGATAGCTCATGCCCTCTCCTTATGTTTTCTCACTCTACTTCCATTGTATTTCCTCTCCTTGTTTTGAATTCTTCAGTGATTTCATTGATGACTTTGTTAATGGTGATATGCATGTGCACATTTTCCATTTTCTCAGTGACGACATTTTTCTGATAAGTGTTTTCTATCTGCTTTTCCCCCTTGACACTTTGATCAATTTTTCTCTTATCATTTTTGTGTATGTCTGTTTTTTGGTATTAGTCATCTTTGAGTGAGATGCTGTTGTTGTTATTAGGTGCCATCCAGTAGGCTCAGACTCATAGTGACTCTTTGTCCAACAGTATGTAACACTACTGGTTCCTGTCCCATCTTCACAATCCTTGCTATGCTTGAGTCCATCACTGCAGCCACTGTGTCAACCTCTCCTGTTCAGGGTCTTCCCCTCTTCACTGACCCTCTACTTTATCAAGCATTATATCCTTCTCTAGGGACTGGTCCCTTCTGACACCATGACCAAAGTAGGTGAGACATAGTCTGGCCATTCTTGCTTCTAAAGAGCAAGCGTTCCAGCTGTACCTCTTCCAAGATAGATTAGTTCATTCTTCTGGCAGTTCAGGGTATTTTCAGTATTCTTTGCCAACACCACAATCAAATGCATCAATTCTCCTAAGTTCTTCCTTATTCATTGTCCAGCTTTCACACGCGTATGAGACTATTGAAAATACCATGGCTTGGGTCCAGGATACTTTGGTCATTGCCATATTTGCTCTTCAACACTTTAAAGAGGTCTTTCACATAGATTTGCCCAGTGTAATATGTCACCTGATTTTTTGACTGTTGTTTTCGCAGGCATTGATTGTGGATCTAAATAAAATGAAATCCCTGACAACTTGAATTTTTTCTCTGTTTATCACAATCCTCCTTATTGTTCCTTTTGTAAGGATTTTTGTTTTCTTTATGGTGATGTGCAATCCACACTGAAGGCTGTGATTGTTGATTTTCATCAGTGTTTTAGTTACTTCATGCTGCTCTAACAGAAAATACCAGAAATGAGATGGCTTTAACAAACAGGAGTTTATTTTCTTACAGTTTTGGAGGCTAGAAGTTCAACTTCAAAGTACTACACTCTAGCGGTTGGGTGAAAACTCCTCAACCTTGGGCTTCAGCTCTGCCTACTGCTCCTGGTCCACTGAAGCTGGGGGCTTTTCTTCACTCAGGCAGCTGCTGTCTGCTGAGGCAGGCAAATTCAAGGTGAACAAAAAATAAGGCACAGTCCCCAATATCACCAAAAAACAAAGCAGGCCATGAATTCAAGTATAGATAAAGTCCAAAGATTGGCAGAGCATGGCATGGCAGGCTGTTGAACAACAACTTGGCTACCTGCAGGGTTCAAGTGTGCCAAAAAGCTGGAGACTTTCCTCAAAGTTGCTTCTTATATACTGGAAGCAGACCACATCCCTAAAACAGCTACTTAGCTGCTCCAGTAGATTCCACCATGGAGTTGATTGCCAGGTTCTGCCCAGCCACTCAAAACCAGGCCTAGACAAATTAACCAAACCAAGCCAAACTCACTGCCACTGAGTTGGTCCCGACTCATAGGGATCCTTCCTTGAGTTTCCTAGGTGGTGTCTCTATGGGAGTACCTTAACTACTACAATCAGTAAGGGCTTCACATCATCTCTACTTTCAATAAGCAAGGCTGTGTCATCTGCATATTGCAGGTTGTTAATCAATCTTCCTTCAATCGTGGTGCCACGTTCCTCTTCATATAGTCCAGCTTCTGGGATTATTTGCTCAGCATACATATCGAATAAGTGTGATGAAACGATACAACCCTGGTGCATACCTTTCCTGATTTTAAGCCATGCAATATGTCCTTATTCTGTTTGAATGATGGTCTCTTGGTCTATGTACAGGTTCTTCATGAGCACATTTAAGTGTTCTGGAATTCTTTACAATTTTATCCATATTTTGTTATGAACCACAAGATTGAATGGCATAGTCAATAAAACACAAGTAAACATTTTTGTTTGTTGTTGTTGTTATGTGCCGTGGAGTCGGACCTGACCCATAGTGACCCCTCCTTAGGTTTCTGAGGCAGTATCACTATGGAAGTAGATTGTCCCATCTTCCTTCTGAGGAGTGGCTGGAGGGTTTGAACTACCAGCCTTCTGGTTAGCAGTCAAGTGCCTTAGGCACTATAACATTTTTGTAGTGCAGTGAATTACTTGGTATGGCTTATCTAGCCATGATCTTTGTGACTCCCACCAGAGAGAGTGAGACCATGCAAATAAGGTGTGTGGAACTCGACTGTGAGGATTGGTTACTTTTATTGTGCTGCTGGGCTTAAAATGAGCTCTCCTAGAAACAGAAGGGGGCCTCTCACTGCCATCAATAGAGAATAGCAGAAGGTGGAATGGAGTGCTTAGACTCCAGATACCTGCACTGGATCTCCTTGGCAGAGATGCCTGGAAGAGATGCACAGCAGAGATACCTAGCTGAGAGAGTGCAGAAGTAGAACCAAGAGGCATGAGACAGAGCAGCAAGCTTATGGGCCTATGAAGCAAAAAAACTGAGAGAGGCATGCTTGAGTGCATAACAAGGGGAAGACTGTCCTGATCAGATAATTATATCCTGAGAGTGTTCCTGAAACTGAATTGTAGCCTATTAACTTGTTGTTGTTATTATTGTTATGTGCCGTAGAGATGGACCCAACTCATAGTGACCCCTCCTTTGGGTTTCCAAGGCAGTATCACTACAGAAGTAGATTACCCAACCTTCCTTCCGAGGAGTGGCTGGTGGGTTTGAACAACCAGCTTTCTGGTTAGGGTCAAGTGCCTCAGGCACTACGCTACCAGAACTTACTTCCCTAATAAACCCCATAATTGTGAGTGTTGTCTGTGAGTTCTGTTGGGCATTGCAATGAATTATTGAACCCAGCAGAAAAGTAGTGAGTGCTGTAGGAAGGAAGTGTTGGTGTCAGAACTGGTAAAAAGTCTGGAGGGTGACAGTATATCTGACCTCATAGGAATAAGCCTTGGGCTGCTGATGGAGAGTCTGTCTGTCCCTCATGAAGTTAGAGGAGGTCAGAAGATACTGGCCCCATGTCCTTTCTCCAGTTTGTGTCAGGAGTGGGAGTCATTGCAATGGTTCTGGACTCATGGAAACATGCGACTTTGTAAGAGATAGAAGGCAGGGGTCTAGGAAGTGAAACTTTTGATTCTTAGATGGTTACTTTGATTGTTGTTACTTGTAACAGCAGAAAAGAAAATGAGATTATGCTGCAGGCAGGGGAAGAAAGGCCTGAGGCAAGAGCCAGGATGATTAAATGAGCTGATTGATTAGAGGCTAGGGCTTTTGATTACACTCAGCCAGAAGCCCAAGGCCATATGCATAGAATGGGAAGGTAGTCAATGTGAAGAGTTGAAACTGGAATGTTTTAAGAAGGATTAGTGCCTAAAGCCACTCCTCAGAAGGAAGGTTGGGCAATCTACTTCCATAGTGATACTGCCTCAGAAACCCAAGGAGGGGTTGCCATAGTCAGATCTGACTTGAAGGTAGTGAGTTTGGTTTTTCGGTTTATGTGTTTTGGATTATGTGTTTATGAGAAAGTGTATTCAATATGGATATTGAATTTTCTCTTACCTACATGTGTTAGAAAGAAATATTGAGTACGGATTACAGAGAGCATGGAAGTCCGCCTTCAGCCAATACCTGATTGTATGTGCTAAAAGGGAAATTAAGATTTGTTAAGAAGTAACACAAGCAGTTGGTTTGAATCCAGTGCCAAACCAAAACCAAACTCACTGCCTCGAGTCAAATCTGACTCATAGAGACCCCTCCTTGGGTTTCTGAGGCAGTATCTCTAGGGAAGGGGGCTCTGGTAGCATAATGCCTAAGGCACCTGACTGCTAACCAAGAGGCTGGCAGTTCAAACCCACCAGCCACTCCTGGGAAGGAAGGTTGGGCAATATACTTTGTAGTGATACTGCCTCAGCAAACCAAGGAGGGTCGTTATGAGTCAGGTCCAACTGGATGGCACATAACAGCAACAACAACAATCTCTAGGGAAGTAGATTGCTCAGTCTTCCTTCCAAGGAGTAGCTGGTGGGTTTGAACAGCCAGCCTTCTAGTTAATAGTCAAATGCCTTGTTGTTGTTGTTGTTGTTGTGTGCCGTCGCGTCGAGTCAGCCCTGACTCATAGCGACCACTCCTTGGGTTTCCGAGGCAGTATCACTACGGAAGTAGGATTGCCCAAACTTCCTTCCGAGGAGTGGCTAGTGGGTTTGAACCGCCAGCCTTCTGGTTAGCAGTCAAGTGCCTTAGCCACTATGCTACCAGAGCAAATGCCTTAGGCACTACATATGCCATCAGAGCAACCTTGAATGCAGTAGCCCTGTGTTTAGAGTATTAGGGGTTTAGGTAGAAAACCTGAGCCCTACCCAGAACATTCAGAGT
>NW_006921847.1:4083924-4099901 GCF_000298275.1 Orycteropus afer afer | reverse complement strand
GGGCCGACTCGACGGCACATAACAACAACAACAACAACAATCACTATGGAAGTAGATTGCCCAACCTTCCTTCTGAGGAGTGGCTGGTGAGTTTGAATGGCCAGCCTTCTGATTAGCTGCCAAGTGCCTTAGGCACTATGCTACTAGAGCTCCTAATAGAATCCTTCAATATTGCAACTCCTTTGAATGTTTTCTTCCATTCTTTAAGCTTCAGAAATGCAAAGTATGTTCTCTTTTGGCTTTCTCATTTATGGTCATTGCACATTTCATGGTAATATCTTATTTTGTCTTCTTGAGTCAACCTTTGAAGTCTTCTCCTCATTTCTTTTATTTCATCATTTCTCCCATTTTTCTTAGCTACTCTCCATTCAAAAGCAAGTTTCAGAGTCTCTTCTGACATCCATTTTGTTCGTTTCTTTCTTTCCTGCCTTTTTAACAGTCATTTGCTCTCCTCACCTCTGATGTTCTTGATGTAATCCCACAACTCATCTGGTCTTCAGTCATTGCTGTTCAATGTGTTAAATTCATTCTTCAGATGGTCTCTAAATTCAGGTGGAATATAACTAATATCAAGTTTTGGCTGATGTGGACTCATTTTAATTTTCTTCAGCTTCAATTTGAACTTGCATATGAGCAATTCATGATCTTTGAAATCTTCTGTTCAGCTCTTTTATCTTGTCATTTCTCCCATTTTTCTTAATCACTCTCCATTTGAGAGCAAGTTTCAGAGTCTCTTCTGACATCCATTTTGGTCTTTTCTTCCTTTCCTGTCTTTTTTAATAATCTTGCTTTCTTCATATGTGATGTTCTTGATGTCATCTCACAGCTCATGTGGTTTTTGGTCATTGATTTTCAACGCATCAAATCTATTCTTCGGATGGTCTCTAAATTCAGGTAGAATATATTCAAGGTCACATTATAGTTCTCATGAACTTAATTTTCTTTAGCTTCAACTTGAACTTACATATGAGCAATTGATGGTCTGTTCCACAGTCAGCTCCTGGCCTTGTTCTGGCTAATGATATTCAACTGCTCCACAGATGTACTCAATTTGAGTCCTGTGTACTCCATCTGGTGAGGTCTACATGTATAGTTACTGTTTATGTTGTTGAAAAAAGGTATTTGCAATGAATAAATCATGGGTCTTGCAAAATCCTATCATACAATTTCAGGCATTATTTATATCACCCAGGATCATATACTTCTTCTTTACTTCCAACTTTAGCATTCCAATCACCAGTAATTCTTAATATGTCTTGATTGCATATTTGGTCAATTACAGACTGCAGAAGTTGGTAAAAATCAATTTCTTTGTCTTTGGCTTTTGTGTTTAGTGTCTAAATTTTAATAATAATAGTATTAACTGGTCTTGCTTGTCTAACTCACTGCTATCAAGTTGAATCCGACTCCTAGCGACCCCTCCTTGGGTTTCTGAGGTAGTATCTCTAAATTGCCCAATCTTCCTTCGGAGAAGTGCCTGGTGGGTTTGAATTACCCGCCTTCTGGTTAGCGGTCAAATGCCTTAGGCACTATGCCACAGTCTTCCTTGTAAGAGTATGGATATTATCCTATCACCAACAGCATTGTACTTTAGGATATATCTTGGTTCTCTAGAATGCTGTAGCAGAAATACCACAAGAGGATGACTTAACAAACAGGAATTTATTCTTCTACAGGTTAGGAGGCCAGAAGTCCAAATTCAGAGTCTTAGCTCTGGGGAATGGGTGAAGGCCCTTGAGCCTTGGACTTCAGCTCCGCCTCTGGTTCCAGGCCCACTGGAGCTAGAGGCATCTCCTATCTCAGGCAGCTGCTAGCTTTTGAGGCCAACAAACCCAAGGTCAAATCAAGGCATTTGACTACTAACAAGAAGGCTGTCAGCTCAAATTCACCAGCCACTCCTCAGAAGGAAGATTGAGCAATCTACTTCTGACAGATACTGACTCAGAAATCCAAGGAGGGGTTGCTATGAGTCAGGTTCGACTCAACAGCAGTGAGTTTGGTTTTTGGTTTGGGCCACGTAGAAGTCACAGAAAATATTCACTATTATAGGGTTTGTTAAGGAAGTAACAGGCCATAATTCAGGTTCAAGAACACGCTCAGGATATATCCCTTCAGCCAGGACACTCTCCCCTCTACTGTACTCTCAGACACGCCTCTCATCCTGGCCTCTGCCTCTGTGGGCCAGGTAAGCCTGCTGCTCTATCTCGTGCCTCTTGGTTCCAGTGCCACCGTTCTTTGGGAGGGGTAAGGGCATCTTCTGCCGGGCATCTCTCAGCCAAGGAACTTCAGTGCAGGGATCTGGGGTCCAAGGACATGCTCCACTTCACCTCCAGCTCTTCTCCCTTGATGGCAGTGAGATTCCCTCTCTGCATCTAGGAGGGCTCATTTTAAGCTTGGCAGAATAACAAAACTATCAATCCTATCCCCAGAGTTCTGTACACCTTATTCGCATGGTTCCACCCAGTAATCTAGTGGAAGAGTTAAAGAGACTATGGCTAGAAAAACCATACCAAGTAATTCACTGCACTGTGGCAAGTAAAATGCCACAATCACAAGATCTATAGGCAACACAGCAGATCACTGGTTCAAGTCCAGAAAATGGAGATTAAGAGTTAGCCAAATGCAAGATCCAGATGTGCTTAACAGCTAGAACCTTTTCTCAAAACTTCTCCTTATATACTGGAAGCAGGGCACACCCTAAAGGTAACTACTTAGCTTCTCACAGCAAATTCCAGCATGGAGGTGATTACAATATCATCATGGGTATTCTGGTTACCCAGTGCCACTCTGACAAGAATATATCACAAATGGGATGGCCTCAACAAACAGGAGTTTATTCTTATAATTTGGAGGCTTTAAGTCCAAGTTCAAAGTGCCAGGCTCTAGGGGCTGGGTGAAATTCCCTCAACCTTGGGGTTCAGCTCTGCCTCCTGCTCCCAGCCCACAGAAGCTAGAGGTTTTTTTTTCAGTCGGACAGCAGCTGCTAGCTGTTGTGGGTGCTAAACCCAAGGTTGACAAGTAAAAAGGCACAGTCCCGATATTACCAAATCACACGGCAGGCCATTAACTCAAATCCATTGTAAACCCCAAGGTCGGAAGAGCATGTCAGGCTACTGCACAACCACATGGCTACATGCAGGGTCCAAGTGTGCCATAAGCTAGAAACCATTCCCAAGACTTCTCCTTACATACAGGAAGCAGACCACATCTCAAAGGCAGCTACTCAGCTGCTTATGGTAGATCGCACCATGGAGCTGATTGCCAGTCTCCTCATGGGGATTAACTACCACCAGCTGCCCAGATACTCAACCAGGTCCAGCCAAGCTGACATACAACATAACCACTACAGTGGGGAATAGTTACATCTAGTTGTCCAGCTACTCAAGACCACGGCTCAGTCAAGTTGACATACAACTTTAACTACCACAGGATAGATCTTACAGTGCTGTTTTTGACAATGAATGCAACTCCTTCTTCTTCAATTTGTCATTCTCAACATAGTAGACCACATGATTGTCTGACTCAAAATGGCCCATACCAGTCCATTTCAGCTCACTAATGCCTAGGATATCAATCTTTATGCACTCCATTTCACTTTTGATAACCTTCTATTTTCCTAGATTCATACTTCATACATTCCATATTCTGATTATTAATGAATATTTGCAGCTCTTTCTTCTTATTTTAAGTAGCGCCCCATCAGCAGATGAAGGTCCTGAAAGCTTTACTTCATCCATATCATTAAGGTCAACTTTACTTTGAGGAGGCAACTCTTCCCAATTGTATTTTGAGTGCCTTCCAACATGAAGGGCTCCTCTTCCAGCACCACGTCAGACAGTGTTTCACTGCTATTCATAAAATGAGATGAGTGAGATGAGTTTTTATTAAATATACTCGACGGCACATAACAACAACAACAACAACTGACAGAAATTGTCACTAGTTCACTACAGAAAAGGAATTATATTTGTGCATGTTTGTGCATGTGTGTATGTGAGAGAGACTCATTTCAATCTGTTTCTCCCAGTCAAATGAAGTCAACATTTCCAAAGTTTCTCGCTGTTTAGTGTACTACTTAAGCATGACCTAACTGATGTGCTGCATCCTAAAATGACTGTGGCTATGTATTCCTCATTGAGCCCTGCCTCCTCTATCACTCTGTGGCACCAGGGTAGTATTTATCACTAACTTGTGCACACTATGCTAGTTTTGACCCTTAGGATATACCACTCACTGACTTTGGGGAAATGTGCTTTGCCCTCTGTATCTGAAATCAGCTGCAATCATCTTTTCTTGGCTACTTCACAAACTCATTTGATTTTCCGCTGTATTTGGCAGCCCATAAATATTTTGGTTTGGGATTACAGACGTACTTTATTTAAAAATGAGGTTTTTATTCCTGTTACTTATTTTTCCTGCATGTTTGGAGACTATTTCTATGATGAGAATGTGGCAAAGACATATGATTATACCACTTTAAAAACCAGAGGATCACTATTCTTTGTAAGCACTATTTTTCAATGTTATTTTAAGATATATTTTCTTGATCTATCCAAAATTTTTAGAAACAAATGAAAGTTCTTAAGCCACATCTACTTCCTTCTCCACAGCAATTCTTCACCTATTTTCTATTTAAATTCCTATTGTTTTAAAAATAATGTATTGGTGTAACTGAATCATATAATCATAGATTTAGATTGCTGTTCAAGTTGGTCTGGCAAATTTTTATACTTTGTTTCATTGCTGTTTTAATAAGAAAAATTTGAAAAATTACCTGTCTTTAATCAGACACACGCACACAACACACACCCACACACACAAAGTTATCTTTCACACATTATTATTACAGATAAACCTTATCCTTTCTTCATATATTTAAAATAATCAGAGAATCAACCATATAGTGTTGGTCTCAGTCTCATGAAAAATTTCAGGGTCTCATTAAGAGAGGCTTAATGATCAAACTGATCATCAACTATATCTTGTGGCTTAACAGAGGGAGAAATTTAATATATAACAGTTCTCATCACTTTGACCAGTGAGCATTGCACATTCATTTAATGTGCCATATAAGTGATAATATTCAACACTTGTGAAATTCTGAACTGGCAACAGATGCCACCAATTTCTGCCTGAATGATCACATCTGACCCTTCTAAGCATGAGTGGTTCATATTTTCTTGGTTCATTAAATATACAGCCATCACACTTATCCATTTCAGAGTCATTTATACATTTATTAATAACCCATTCAAAATATAGCAATTCTACTAATTGTTGGGAGGATCATAAAAATGCACATTCTAATCTCTTATCTGTTGCAGGGATATTTAATATAATGTATTGATTCCAGTTTTTGTTTTGACCCAAATAGAGGTGAGAATTTATGCTTTTGGGACAGATGTACATATTGAGTATTAAACCCCAAAAATCCTTTCTATAACATCTATTTTTATTTTCCTTGTTAACCCATATAGAATAACTGTATTTCCTCTTTTATGTGCTACAGCTTCACATTTGAAGATGGCTCTCACTGTCCCATAATGTCTTTTCTTTCTTTTTCCTGGGTAAATATTCTCAGTTTCTTCAGTTTTTCTCTACATTCCCCAAGTTTCCATATCACCACCCCCTCTGATTACCTTTTTCTGGTTATATTTTTTTTTCAGAATTATTTATTTTTTTCGATTCTTAAATTATGGGAACCAAATCATATTACAGTGTCCCATATATACTCTAATTATACTCAACAGCAAGCATTTCTGTTTGTTTTGTCTAACCTATATTAAATATACTAAAATGATAATTTCATTTGTCTAATCATATGGTTGATTCATGTTGTGTTAAATTAAAACAAAATGCCTTTTTTTAAACATGATTGTTAAAGGAGGTATTTGTTTGCTTCATTTTAATTTTGAATCTATCTTTGCCTCAGTTTCATCAGTCTTAAAATTTGTCTTTTGATGGGTCATTTTGCATGCAACATGGCCACTTGTTTATATAATTCAATGTATTAGCATTTCACTGGGTCTGGTAACTCTCACTTAAGATAATCATGGAACAACTAGTGTAGTGTGCTGAAAAGTTTAGGCCAAGGTTTAAAAGCTACTGCCACTTCTCTGGACTAGCTGAGTGACCCAAGGAAAATTACTTAATCTGAAAAACCAAATCACTTCTGCTGAGTGGATTCCACTCATAGCAACCCTTCCTTGGGTGTCCAAGGTGGTATCTCTCCGGAAGTAGATGGCTCAGTCTTCCTTCCGAGGACTGGCTGGTAGGTTTGAATCGCCAACTTTCTGGTTAGCAGTCAAATGCCCTAGGCACTATGCCACCAGAATCAGGACTTGTTTATTTCTTAATTCTTCAGTCTATAAACCAAAAAAACAACTCATTGTCATTGAGTAGATTCAACTCATAGCGATCCCTCCTTGGGTTTCTGAGGTGGTATCTCTACAGAAGTAGATTCCCCAGTCTTCTTTCCAAGGAGTGGCTGGTGGGTTTGACCCACTAGCCTTCTGGTTAACACTCAAATGCCTTAGGCACTAGGCCACCAGAGCTCCCTCACTAATAAAATGACAATGCCAATATACAACTTCTGGTAGCAGAGTGCCCAAGGCATTTGACTGCTAACCGAAAGGCTGGCGGTTCAAACCCACCAGCCACTCCTCGGAAGGAAGATTGGGCAATCTACTTCCGTAGTGATATCACCTCGGAAACCCAAGGAGGGGTGGCTATGAGTAGGATCTGACTGGATGGCAGTGAGTTTGTTTTTTGGTTTAAAGGAGCTCTAGTGGTACAGTGCCTAAGGCATTTGACTGCAAACCCGAAGGTTGGTGGTTCGAACCCACCAGCCACTCTATGGAAAGAAGACTGAGCAATATACTTCCATAAAGATTTACCACCTCCAAAACCCAATGGGGGTGATTGAGTCAGAATTGATTCAAAGGCAGTGGGTTTGGTTTTGTTTTTTGGTTAATGTATTATGGAAGGACACCTAGTGGCACAGTGTTTAAAAGCTTGGCCACTAACTGAAAGGTAAGCAGTTTGAACCCACCAGCTGCTCTGGTGGAAGAAAATGAGGCAATCTACTTCCATAAATATTACAGCCATGGAATCCTTATGGGACAGAATTGATTCAATGGCAGAAGATTTTTAATTATGTAGTAAGCATTAACTTGGCTTTTGCATAGATTCTCACATCCTATCTTCTTCCTGTGTTTAATCTCTCTATTTAAGATACCTCTTAGAAAGGATGAGACCAGATTCAAATATGTTCTATGTTGTTATTTTGAGATGCCTGTGTTAACTCCCACCCACAGTGACTCTATGTACAATAGAATGAGACACTACCCAGTGTCCCCAAGTTTCCATATATCACTACATTCCTTGCTATACTTGAGCCCATCATTACCACTATGCCAATCCATCTTTTTGAGGGTCTTCTCCTTTTTTGCTGACCCTCCACTTTACCAACCATGATATCCTTCTCCAGGGAATTAAACAAGTCTCCCTTCCGACATGACCAAAGTAGATAAGACAAGTTCTATGTTGTTGTTGTTGTTGTTATGTGCTGTCAAGTTGGACCCAACTCATAGTGACCCCTCCTTGGGTTTCTGAGGCAGTATCACTATGGAAGTAGATTGCCCCATCTTTCTTCCCAGGAGTGGCTGGTGGGTTTGGACCACCAGCCTTCTGGTTAGCAGTCAAGTGCCTTAGGCACTATGCTACCAGAGCTCTCTAAACATGTTCTATAGAAACCCTTTATTAAACCTTAAGACAACGACCAAACAAAGACAATCATCCAGGATGAGAGAAACCATCATGTACACGGTACAGAAATTTGAATGGAGTCCACTGAGTCATGGCCATAGGGCTAATTATATATGATTGAAAACAAAGGCAATCATCACAAAATCATGACTGAAGGCAAATCGATTCATTACTGTCACAAGAAGGACCACAGAAATCAGGAAAAGCAGGAAAAGACCATGATTGGGATATGTATATAATTGAAAATTAAAAGGGTTACAGGATTGGTTTTGGGGCTTGACCACCTGGCTGGGTGGTAGTCCATATATGACCCCTTACCATGCAGCCTGAGTCATAACCATAAGGTGGCAGCAAGAAATTACCAGGAACCCAAACTTAATTTAAATTAGAAAAGACAAATTCAGGCAAGTTTCCCAGTTCTTTGTGTGACAATATTCTGCTTTCAACCACACTCTTCCTGAGGGTAAATTGACCCTCCCTAGGTTTGTCCTGGGACTTGTCTATGCATAGCCACAATTTTGGATTGAGGATCAGAAAGAACTCAAATACCATGTGAAACTTATGTCAAGCCTCAAAATGGAGTTAGGGCTCCCACTTTAGACCACAGCTTTCCACAAATCAAGTGCTTTAGAAATTAAACTCTAGCACACTAAGCTGTAGTATTTACAGAAGGACAACTAGGGGTGTAGTGGTTATGTTACCAGGATCCCTCTGACCCTGAGCGGGGGCTGTTACCTTTTACTGACAAAGACTTGAACAGGAGAGACAAAATGTCCAAAGGAACCCAAGTTTATTAAAGAGAAAGGAGAGGGGAGCAGTTTATGAGGGAAACACAGAAAGGGACTTTCACCTCTGGTTTCTCACCGAACAAAGGATTTCCTAGGATTCATAAAGAGTTTTAGCATGAATAAGGAATAGGCTAGGAGCTCTGGTAGCACAGTGCCTAAGGCACTTGACTGCTAACCAGAAGCCTGGCGGTTCAAACCCACCGGCCACTCCTCGGAAGGAAGATGGGGCAATCTACTTCCGTAGTGATACTGCCTCGGAAACCCAAGGAGGGGTCGCTATGAGTCGGGGCTGACTCGACAGCACATAACAACAACATAACAACAAGGAATAGGCTGGGATTTCCAGGAAAAAAGTGGGGCTATGAAAATCTAGTGTGCATGCAAGAGACAGCCAAGATGGATCCCACCCCAAAGGCTGTAGGAACAAAGATGGAACCTGTCTCAAAGGCTGTTGGGATGTTGCCATGACTTAATCTGGGATATTGCACATGAGAGATGTCTCTGGACCCTGGTTTTATCTCTGGTAGGAGATTCTTGTTCTTGATTGCCTTTGGTGGAAGGTCACCTTGTCAGTCAAGTTGAATTATACTGTTTATGCTCTGAATTTAGTGAGAGAATTGAAGGACAACTCTGAGGTTTATCAGTATTTTACAATGGTCACGTTTGGGGTCTTCTGAAATGTAATTTTTTATCTTGCCTAAGGGCCTGGCTCACCAGTCAGCTTCAAGAATTATGTGGTGGTCTGAATGTAGGCTTAAATTTTAAGGGTATTGAGTCAGGGGCCTGCTTGATCTGGCTAGCCCTATTCCCTGCTTGTCTCAGTTAAAGCATTCAGTCGCTAATTAAAATGTCAGAGGTTCATACCCACCAGCTGTTCCATGAGAGAAAGATGAGGCAGTGTGCTTGCATAAAAATTTAAAGCCTTGGAAACACTATGAGGCAGCTCTACTCTGGTATAGTATAGGGTTGCTGTGAGTGGGAAACAACTGGATGGCAGTGAGTAATCTTTACAGAAGCAGCTGTGGTTAAGAGGCTGTGTGCTAACCCAAAGGTCAGTGTTTCAAACCAGTGAGCCGCTCCACAAGAGAAAAGTGTGGCAATCTATTTCCCTAAAGATTACAGCCTTGGAAACCCTATGGGGCAGTTCTAACGCATGTTGTTGTTGTTGTTATTTGCCATCGAGTCGGACTCGACTCATAGTGATCCCTCCTTGGGTTTCGGAGGCAGTATCACTATAGAAGTAGATTGCCCAACCTTCCTTCCAAGGAGTGGTAGGTTTGAACCACTAGCCTTCTGGTTAGGAGTCAAGTGTTCTGAAGCACTTGGTTTGTGGAAAGCTGCCATCTACAGTGGGATCACTACCTCCATTTTGAGTCTTGACCTAAGTTCAGACGCCATTTGCATTCTTTCTGACCTTTAAACCAACATTGTAGCTATGCATAGACAAAGAGTTTGTTGTTTGAGTAGAACAAGGGGATATTGCATGACTTAAAATCAGGAGAGGTGTGTGTCAGGGTTATGTCCTTTCACCATCTATCTATCCATCTATCGAAAAGTAGGGGGAAAGGGGAAGCTTTTCTTTGCAGGGCATTGAGTTTATGCTAATGATGATGGGATATTTTGGAAAAATATAGCAATAATGGTGGCACTACATTAAAAATGTCATCAATGTCCCTGAGCTGTACATGTGGAAGTTATGTTGGTTAAAGTCTTGATGTGCATGTTTTCACCACAATAAAAGCTAGGGGGAAAAAAAAAAAAAAGATATGAGTTAACTGTTAACAGTCTTTTGGTATATTGAATCATGATCCATAACCATATTCATTTGAGTGAAGCTCAACTGCCCAATGGGAAGAATATCATACTTGCAAATTTCATGTCACTTAGGGACAACCCCATTCTCAAAATCCCATCTCTCTAATAATGGTGAATAAATGGGAGCTCTGGTAGCATAGTGCTAACCACTCCTCGGAAGGAAGGTTGGGCAATCTACTTCCGTAGTGATACTGGCTCGGAAACCCAAGGAGGGGTCGCTATGAGTCGGGGCCGACTCGACGGCACATAACAACAACAACAATCCAGAGTTGTAATAGGCATGGGATTTAGGGACATATCATCAGAGTGCCATTTTTTCTTTACATTTGACTATTACTCCTTATTTCTCACTATGATCAAGCTTTAGTCCTTAAGTAAAAAATACGGAAATACGTGTATATAACAGGGGTGGATTGCTGAGATAGAGGTGGTACAGGGCTTTGCATTAGGAATGGTGCTCCTCCCTAGCACCACAGGGAGACGTTAGGAAACTTTTCAACAAGATCCTAATCTTCAACATATCAGAAATTCAATTTTAACTATTGCAGCAGAAGTAAAAATTTGTTTGAATTCAATAATGTGCATATTTTGTTCTGGACTGGGTTTTCATTGATTTCAGAATTTGTCTACCAGCAAGAAATGTTTCTATAATCAGAGTCAGAAGCTATCTCTGCCTTTTCTTATCTGCTTCCAGCAGGCAATGTGGTTTGCAGTTTATCCCTTTCTCACCAGTACATGCCTTATTCTCCTGAAACTTCTCTAAGGCATTAGCTACAAGATCCATCAGAGCCTTATGCTTAGTGGACACGTGATCAGGGGACTAGTCTAGTTACCAGTTCCAGCATCACATACACAGGCTTTTCATTCAGCCCAGGACTGAGAGAGATATTTCCTGAAACTTCACCTTCTACCGTACATAATCAGCCAGTTTTAACCTAGCTTTATTACCTGTTTTAGTTAGTCATTTGCCTGTAAAAATAGAAGCTTATTCAAGGAATGTCAAAGTATAAAAGGAGTTAATTATTAAACAAGGAGCCCTGATGATACCACAGTTAAGGCCTCAGCTGCTAACCAAAATGTTGGCAGTTTGAATCCACCTGATGGATCTATGGGAGGCAGACCTGGCAATTTGCTTCCATAAAGATTATAGCCTAGGAAACCCTATGAGGCATTCTACTCTCTCACATGGGGTTTCTATGAGTCAAAAAATCAATGTGAGGACACCTAACAGCAACAATTATAGAGCTGATTTTAATTTCAGTCCTCAACCTTAGGGAGCTCTGGTGGAACTGTGGTTATGGCGTTGGGCTGCTAACCAAAAGATCTGCAGTTTCAACCCAGCAGCTGCTCCATTGGAGAAAGTTGTGGCAGTCTGCTTCTGTAAAGATTTACAGTCTTGGAAACCCTATGAGAGTCACTATGAGTTGGAATCAATTCAATGGCAGTGGGTAATCTTAGATGTGTAAGTAATGTAACTGTTTTTATTTTCTGAAGCAGTTTAAATATCGATTCTATGCCTCCTTTCACCTGGCTTGGGGAAAATATAACTCATATCCTTTTTGTGACATCAGCTCTCTGATTTAGCCAAGTTTGTGTCACAGAAACAGGGTAACTGTAGTATTCAGCTGTTGGAGAAGGGGACTGGATTCGATTCTCAGTAATAAGTTTGTTATTACTACTGAAATATCCACTGTCACTGAGGCTTAGATTCCTTCGGTTCTTATCTTTCTTCTCATCACAAACCACTTTTGGGAAAGAAAAGGCTTTTGTTCCTATAGACCTATTTGCCAAGATATATCATATTAACACCTTTCTGGTGTTTGCTCTATAAATTCCCTGGTGACACTGCCTATTTTCAAGACACAGATTCCTCTACCCCTAGGACCCACAGACAACTCTTTCTCTAGCAATCTTCCTCTCTCTTACCCCACAAACCTGGAATAATGAAAGAGGTAGATTTATTTTACTTTTTTGTAAATATTTATCCTTTCTGATTTCTGGTCAAGTCATTTTGTGCATGGCTATACATTGCTTTTTAGAAGGAAGATTGGGAAATCTACTTCTGTAGAGATACCACCTCGGAAACCCAAGGAGAGGTCACTGTGAGTCAGGTCCAACTCAACTGCAGTGAGTTTGGTTTGGTATACGTTGCTTTTGTTGTATTCCAAGAAACTCACCTGTATCCTAATGCATAGATTTTGGGAACAACAACAGAAAAAAAAAAAAAAAAAAGATATGTTTAAACTATATTTTCTTCTTCACTACTGAACTCCAAATCTCTCTTAAAACATTATGCCCAGAGCTAGGTATTTGTTTGAATGGAAGTAAGAAAAAATAAAATAAAATACAGGAAGAATATACATACACTTACATCTCAAAATACCACACCATGTACAATTAGAAGTTTATGAAAACTATACAACTGAAAACTCAAAATTGGGGAAGTAAAGTAATTCATCAGTTATCTTTATAATTATCTATGGTGATTCTTTTCTGTATATTTTATTTTCTTTGCTGATACCCTCTTCTTTTTCATAATTTTACTCCCTTATAACTTGGTGTTAAGTGAAAAAAAAGCCTTGCCTATATCTTAGATCCTAGGTGCGTAGTGCCTAAGGTACTTGACTGCTAACCAGAAGGCTGGTGGTTCGAACCCACCAGTCACTCCTCGGAAGGAAGGTTTGACAATCTACTTCCATAGTGATACTGCCTCAGAAACCCAAGGAGGGGTTGCTGTGAGTTGGGTCTGACTCAAGGCACATAACAACAACAATAACAGGGGTAATCTCTAAACCTGTGGAATTTTCTGTGTGAAAGGAGTACCTTTCTTATTCATGGCGGGTCCCTCAGTCCACACCTGATAGCTAGGCTAAGGAGACGAATCAGGATGTGGCTGGCCAAACCTGGAAGTATGTAAGTAGAGACTGACCACACCAGTCTTATGAATCTTATAGATCTTACAGATGCTTTATACATAAGTATAGCCTGGGGGTTTTGTTAAAATGTGGATTCAGTACATCTGAGGGTGAAATACAACTTCTTAGCAGGAGGTTGAATTACAGTGAACCAGTTTGAAGTCCTGACACATATAATGGCTCTAGCAGTTGTATTCTCATTAATTGGTTTAGCATCAGAATTTGGATCTTCCTTGGGCCAAGTAGCAATGCTTGAAGGTTAAGGTCAGAAGACACATAACCTGTCATCATACTAGTGTGTCCTGGTACAGCTAGCTGGTGGCCAGCTGATGAAGTTCTGGCTAGATATGGCATAGAAAGAAGAATGGAGGAAGTGAAATTAAGAAATGTCCCATGGGGGTCCCTTAGTTACCTAGTGTTGCAGTTTAAATATATATATTGGGAACAACAAAAGAAAAAATATATATATTCCCCACTTACTATATATATAACAATAGTTCCCCATCTACTATATGTACATGCCAATGCCTAAATTGGAAATATATATATGCATGTGTGTGTGTGTGTGTAGTGGATATAGAACCATTGTTGTTAGGTGACACCCAGTTGGTTCTGCTTCTAACTCATAGCAACCCTATGTACAACAGACTGAAACTACCCAGTTCCACACCACCTTTATAACTGTTGCTATGTTTGAACTCATTGCTCCAGCTGCTGTGTCAACTAGTTAATCTTGTTGAGAGTATTCCTTTTTTTCACTGATCCTCTACTTTATCAAGGAGCTCTGGTGATGTAGTGCCTAAGGCATTTTGACAACCAGAAAGCTGGTGGTTCAACCCCACCAGCCACTCTTCGGAATTAAGGTTGGGCAATTTACTTCCGTAGTGATACTGCCTTGGAAACCCAAGAAGGCGTCACTATGAGTCAGGTCTGACTTGACGACATCAAGTTTTTTTTTTTTTTTTGTTACTCTATCAAGCGTGATGCCCCTCACCAGGGACTGTTCCTTCCTGATAAGCATACAAAGTACATGAAACGAAGTCCTATCATTCTCATTTCTAAGGAATGTTCTGGCTGTACCAACACAGATTTGTTCATTCTTCTGGTAGTCCATGGTACGCCATGATATAGTCAATATTCTTGCAAATGCCATAATTCAAATGTATCAATTTTTCTTTAATTTTATTTATTCATTTACTAGCTTTCACATGCATATGAAGCTATTGAAAATGCCATGCTTTGGGTCAGGTGCACCTTAGTTTTCAAATAACAGTTTTGTTTCTTTAACACTTTAAAGAGATCTTTTGCAACAGATTTGCCCAATGCAATACATCAATTGATTTCTTGACAGGTGCTTCCATGGATGCTGATTGTAGATCCAAGTAAAATGAAATCCTTAAAAACTTCACTATTTTCTCTATTTATCATGATGTTGCTTATTGATCTAGTTGTGAGGATTTTTGTTTTCTTTGTGTTGAGCTGTAATCCATACTGAAGATTGTAGTCTTCAATCTTCATCAGTAAATGTTTCACATACTCTACGATCTCAGCAAGCTTGTGTCATCTGCATATCACAGTTTGTCCATGAGTCTTCCTCCAAGCCTCATGCCATGATATTCTTCATATAATTCATCTTCCTTGATTATTTGCACAGCATACAGATTGAATCAGTATAGTGAAAGGATACGACCCTGACACATAGCTTTCCTGATTTTAAATCACTCAGCATCCCCTTGTTCTGTTCAAACAACTGCCTCTTGTTCTACATATAAGTTTGGCATGAGCACAATTAAGTGTTCTGGAATTGCCATTCCTCACAATGTTATCTATAAACTTGTTATGATACACATAGTCCAATGCTTTTGCATTGTCAATAAAACACAGTAAACCTCTTTTTGGTATTCTTTGCTTTTAGTCAGGATCTATCTGATATCAGCAAAGGTATCCCTCATTCCACACCCTTTTCTGAATCCAGTTAGAATTTCTGGCAAGTTCCTGTCAATGTGCTACTGCAACCATTTTTGAATTATCTTTAGCAAAATTCACTTTCTTATAATATTAATGACATTGTTTGATGCTTTCTGTTGGATTATCTTTCTTTGGAACGGACACAAATATGGGTCTCTCTGATTAACCAGAAAGCTGTCTTCCAAATTTCATGGCATAGATGAGTGAGCACCCCCAGTGCTGCATCCATTTGTTGAAACACATCATTTGGAATTCTGTCAATTCCTGGAGCCTAGTTTTTCATCAATACCTTCAATACAGCTGGGACATCTTTCTTCAATACCATCAGTTTTTTGATCACATGCTAGTCAAGGAAAACAGAATCAACAATGGATTGTCTTTCTACATTCAATCTTCACAAACTTTTTCTCTAATCTCCACAAAATACCAAGGATTGCTGTATGTAGAATTACAGAACTCCTCACTGCAACCCAAAAAGTGGAGAATAAGCCTCTGCTGTGTTAGCCATATTACTGAAAAAGGGAAAAGAGAAAAGAAATCAGAATAAGGAAAAACAAATTAACATTATCTGAGATTCAGAACTGGGGAAAAGGAATTTCTTCTTCTGAAAAGAGCATTAGTACATGGCCTACTTCAAGGGTGTTTCAGAACTAAGAGTATCTTACACTTTTCACTTTTGAGAACTGTACATTTAATAGGATTGTTGTTGTTGTTGTTTGCCATC
>NW_006921847.1:4066749-4083824 GCF_000298275.1 Orycteropus afer afer | reverse complement strand
TTCCTTCCGAGGAGTGGCTGGTGGGTTTGAACTGCCAGCCTTCTGGTTAGCAGTCAAGTGCCTTAGCCACTATGCTACCAGAGCTCCCAATATGATATTTAAATAATATTTTTAAGTTTTTGAAATCACCTTCTTCAGAACTGAATATTTTCACATGTCAGCTAATAAAAACAAAAAATCAATCATGATAGTTTCTGTCATAATAAAATATTATGTTAAAAAAATAAGACCAGCTTCATCTTTTGTGTATAAACAAGTTTTAATTTAGTTTTGAATGACCACATCCTGACTTCAAATATAAACAAAAGTCAATAGTTTATATAAGTGGAAACTTTTCTTTCCTCTCTATTTTTTTGCACAGTTGCATATTTTTAACCTATATTATTTAGATAATTTCTCAATTCTTCACTACATGACTTATCTATATGCTAGCAATTTAACTGAAGTACACAAATATGGTAATTATATTAAAATACACTGACAAGTAATTTTTTTTTCTCTTTAAATACAAATGAATAATCATATGGGTACCAAGAGGATTAATTTCATAAGGCTGTCTTCATAAGCTTCACAGTACCAAGCACACAATCCTATACATAGTAGGTGCTCACAAACAACTGTACAATGGTTTCCCACTATGATTAAAATTGTGATGTCTATGCAACTTAAAAGTGTGAATTTCAAAGGACTCTCTTATACATTTGTAACAAAATAAAAATATGAATGATGTTTTCATTGTCATGCAAAAGTCTCATATATCATAGAATTGAAATTTATTTTGTTGAAACATTTAAATTGCATTCATAAAAATTATGGTGAAAAAAGAACTACAAAGAAAAAGAAAGACTTTATTTTGGACTGTAAGGTCATGTATGAATTTGTTGGTGGTGCAAAGATTATCAGGACTTTTAAGTTTCTTATCAACTTTGACCAACATGTCTTTGGAATAGAGCATTCTGATGCTACTTTTATTGTTAAGGGACATTGGGAATGGATTTCATTTTACTATGCCAGTTATCAGCACAGCCTTGTCATTTTCATCTGCAACACATTTTCTTTGCCTTCTTCAAAATCTCACTTTTGTATTATTTCCCTGGTCCCTTGTCATAGGCCACTGGTCCAGCAGAAAGCATACTATCAATCTAAGTACAATAACAAAGAACAGATTACAAAAGGGAAAGATAATTGTCACAGCCACTTTCCTGAATTTCATTCCCAAAGGCTCTGGACTCAAAAGATTTCCCTCCCCCAAGCAGCCAAATCCATGCTGTAGAGTAGCACCATATCAGTGTCATAATCTAATCTACAGATGAAAATATCTCCTCTTTGGAGATTTGATATATTCTGACTTTATTTCTAATCTCTTCCTCCACTTTTCTCTTATCAATGAAAGAAGAGCTTGTCAAACTCATTAATTCTCTTCCATTTGAACTGATAAATGTTATCAGCAAGAATCCCTGTGCAGTTTTATGTGTTGATTTGTCCCTTTTGGAGACAAACACAAGGTGTTTGAAAGCGTTTATGTAAATTAATTCCTTCTATACCTCATATATGTTCACTCATAAATAATACCTCATTAAATTGATAACTAGAAGCAGAATTTAATCCCAAGTGAATGGAGTCTCCCAAATGGGGTTAAATGAAGGAAAAAAGGGAGGGAGAGGAGAAGAAAGAAAGGGAAGAAGAGAAAGAGAGGGAGGGAGGGAGGGAAGGAAGAGCTTTTACTCTAAAAGTTTATATTCCATTATTGCAAACATAATTTAGGTTCATATTCTAGTCAGTGTAATATAAAATAATACTAATGTTAGTCCTATCTGAAAAAAAGAACTGTTATTATAATATTCTACACTTCTCTTTGCTTCTGATTTATGTTTTTCTTCTTCTCACCCAGTATGTTGGTGAACTTATACCTGTTTTCCTCTATTTAGAAGTTTAAATGCATCTTTTTTAATACCAAAACCAAAAACCAAACACACTGCCACAGAGTCGAATCCAATTCATAGATACCCCTTCTTGGGTTTCCAAGGCAGTATCACTACGGAAGTAGATTGCCCAATCTTCCTCCGGAGGAGTGGCTGATGGGTTTGAACCACCCACCTTCTGTTTAACAGTTAAATACATTCAACTTTAAATGCAACTCACCCTCTCATCTGCCAAATTTGAATGGATATATAACATAAGAATGCCTGGCAATTATACAAGCCAATTATGAAAGGGCACTTTTGCTTGCACTTTGGTTTATACCAGATTTATGTGCAGGAGTTTATCTGCTTTTGAATCTTAAATGTGAGGAAACATTTCAGACCATCTGATAACTTACAGGATTTGTCATTCTGTTTGCATTTAGGTAAGAATGATTTTCTGACATTGGATTTTGGCCTTAAGAATAACCAGGGTCAAACAAACACTGTGGTACATCCATTCCATGGAATAACACTCAGCTATAAAAAGGAACAAACTGTTGGCAAGGAAAATAACCTGCATATCCTCAAGGGAATTATACTAAGTGAGAAAAAGTAAATTTCAAATGGATACATATTGTTGATTCCATTTATATAACATTTGTGGAAATAACATGTTTATAGATGGAGAAACAATTAATGATTGGCATGGCTTAGGAATGGGGATGAGTATGTATGGTTTCAATGGGTATTATGAAAGATCTATAGAGATAATACAGTTATATAATTTGTTTGCTGTGATAGCTACCCTTGTGATGAAATTGTATAGATACATACATACATACAAATGAATACAGGTATAATTGTAAAATCTGAATAAACTCTGCTCACTGCACCAATGTTAATCTCCTGGTTTTAATATTTTACAACAAATATTCTGGAACTTAACATCTGTGCATGTGTGTATGTTTGTGCAGCTAAAAATTTTACACACAAAACTCTCAACATTATCATTAATCTGAAACAAGACTTCAGCACTTCCCAATAAGAACTTCCTGTAAGTAGCTAATTCTGGGAAAAACAGCAACAACAAATCTGACTTCCTTCAAGGATAAGCACCAACAGGATTCAATCAACATAAGATCCATAAATGACTTTAGAAAATAAAACACAAAACTATTGCCTTCAAGTCAATTCCAACTCATGGGAACCCATGTGCATTAGTACAGAACTGTGTCCATTGCATTTTCTTTCTTTTTTTTATTTTATGGCTGTATCAAATGATATTTCTATTTCCAACTTTTTAAGGAATCACCATACTGCTTTCCACAGTGGTTGTACCATTTGACAGTCCCACCAGCAGTGTATGAGTGTCCCTATTTCTCCACATCCTCTCCAGCATTTGTTATTTTCTGTCTTGTTGAACTTTGCTGCTAGTGCTGGGGCAAAATGTTATCTCATTGTTGTTCTGATTTGCATCTCTCTAATACTGGCCACTATTTTAACTCAAGTGTTATCACCTCTCCCTGAGAGATAATTTCATTAGCCTCTCAATTATTTTTCCTGACATCCCTTCTATTCCTCTTCAATCCTCCTGGAGTACTGCCTTTTTCTATTTTCTTTTTTTTGGGTGTGTGTGTGGTGGTGGATGGGTGGTGATGGGGGCTGCTTGAAACAACATAAATTTATTATCTTACAGGTCTGTAGGTCAGAAATCTTACATGGGTCTCACATAGGTCACAGTGTCAGCAGGGCTGCATTTCTTCTGGAGGCTCTATGGGGAATGTTTCCCTGCCTTTACCAGTTTCTAGGAGCCACCTGCTTTCCTTGACTTATGGCCTCCATTGCATTTTCAATGGCTGATTTTTCGAAGCAGAGCAACAGGACTTTCTTCTAAGACAACTCAGGTTAACTCACACCAACAATCTTTCATTTAGCAGCCAAATACTTAACTGTTTATTTTACCCAAAGACTCCTTTCTCTACATAAATGATGATGATAATAATAGTAAAGTCACTGCCATCAAGTTGATTCCAACTGATAGATACCCCCGTTGGATTTCCAAGGCTGTAAGTCTTTATAGAAATGCATTGTCTCATCTTCCTCCCACAGAGCAGCTGGTGAGTTTGAACCACTGGCCTTTTGGTTAGCAACCAAATGCCTTATCCACTATGCCACCAGAGCTCCTTTGTCTCCACATGTCATTGTTGTTGTTACATGCTGTCAAGTTGGACCCGACTCATAGTGACCCCTCCTTGGGTTTCTGAAGCAGTATCACTATGGAAGTAGATTTCCCCATCTTCCTTCTGAGCAGTGGCTGGTGGGTTTGAACTGCCAGCCTTCTGGTTAGCAGTCAAGTATCTTAGGCACTACGCTACTAGACATCCTTAATTATCTTCTAATTAAACTATTCTTACCAGGCAGTCTACTTCCATAGAGATACTCCCCCCCCAAAAAAAAAAAAAAAATGCAACCTCACTGCCATTGAGTCGAAACCAACTCATAAAAACCCCTCCTTGGGTTTCCGAGGTAGTACCTCTATGGAAGTAGATTACCAATTCTTCTTTCTGAGGAGTGGATAGTGGCATTGAACCACCACCCTCTGGTTAGAAGTCAAATGTCTTCGGCTCTACACCACCAGAGCTCTCTGATACTGTCTTGGAAACCCAAGGAGGGGTTATTATGAGTCAGAACCAACTAGTCAGCAATTAGTTTTAGGTTTTTTTTTTTTAACAGGGAAATCACCACCACTCAACTGTTTGTTGTTAAGGTGGCTTGGGTGTTGCTGTGAAGCTAGAGGCTATATCACCAGTATTTCAAATACCAGCAGGATCACCCATGATGGACAGGTTTGAGTGGAGCTTCTAGACTAAGACAGACTGGGAAGAAGGATGGAGCTATCCCCTTCTGAAAAAAACTTCCCAATGAAAACCTTATGAATAGCAGTGAAACATTGCCAGATATATTACTGGAAAACATTATGAGTAGCCCTGAAACATTGTCTGATATAGTGCCAGAAGATAAGCCCCTCAGGTCAGAAGGCTCTCAAAACACAATTGGAGAAGAGCTGCCTCCTCAGAGTAAAGTCAACCTTAATAGAATACCTTCATTTGCTGATGAAGCATGACTCAAAATGAGAAAAAACAGCTGCAAAACCCATAATAACTGGAACATGGAATGCATGAATCTAGGATATTTGGAAGTTTTCAAAAATGAAATGGAATGAATAAAGACTGATATTCTAGGCATCAGTGAGCTGAAATGGACTATTACTGGCCATTTTGAATCAGAAAATTATATGATTTATTATTCCATGAATGACAAATTGAAGAGGAATGGTGTTGCATTCATTGTCAAAGAGAATATCTCAGGATCTATCCTAAACTAAATGCTGTCAGCGATAAGATAATATCCATACACCTACAAGGAATATCAGTTAATACTGCTATTACTCAAATTTATGCACCAACTACTACAGCAAAAGATGAAAAAAATTGATGATTTTTACCAAAATCTATAGTCTATTATTGACCAAATATGCAATCAGGATATATTGATAACTATTGGTGATTGGAATGAGAAAGTTGGAAACAAAGAAAAATCATCATAGCTGGAAAATATGGTTTTAGTGATAGAAATGATACCAGATAGTGTATGACATATTGCTGGGGGCTGTTATTCATTTGAGAGCAGCTGTATTTTAAGGTTGGGGCCCAAGGTAGGTGAGTCAGGACTTGGGGGCTGCTTTTTGCTTGAGGGTGGCTCTTAATTAAAGGTAAGGCCTGAGGTAGGTGGGCCCAGGGCTTGAAGGCTGCTTTTCCCTTGGGAGCTGCTCTATATTAAGGCCATTGCCTGAGGTAGGCAGGCGAAGAGGGCTTAGGAACAACTAAGGGAGACAAACAAGTCTGTAAGTTTGTCATCCTGTGGTGGCTTACATGTTGCTGTGAGGCTGGAGGCTACACCACAGTGTTGCAAAATGTGATCTGGGTTACCTATGGTGGACAGGTTTCAGAGGGGCTTCTGTGCTAAGACAGACTTGGAAGAAGGAAAAGGCAATCCACTTCTCAAAGAATTGACCAGTGAAAACCTTATAAACAGCACTGAAGCACTAACTGATATTACTGAAAAACTTTATGAATAGCCCTGAAACAATGTCCAATATACTGCCAGAAGATGAGCCCATCAGGTCAGAAAGTACTCAAAATTTGACTGGGGAAGAGCTGACTCCTTGGAGTAGAGATGACCTTAACAATATGGATAGAAAAAACTTTCAGGACCTCTATTGGCTGATGTGGCACAACTAAAAATGAGTAGAAACAGATGCAAACATCCGTTAGTAACTGGAACATGAATGTACAAAGTGTGAATTTAGGAAAATTAGAAATTGTCAAAAATGAGACGAAATGTATAAGGATCAGTATCCTAGACATTAGTGAGCTGAAATTGACTGGTTTTGGTCATTTTGAACAGACAACCATTTTGTTGTTGTTGTTGTTATGTGCCGTTGAGTCGGCTCTGACTCATAGCGACCCCTCCTTGGGTTTCCAAGGCAGTATCACTATGGAAGTAGGATTGCCCAACCTTCCTTCCGAGGAGTGGCTGGTGGGTTTGAACCGCCAGCCTTCTGGTTAGTAGTGAAGTGCTTTAGCCACTATGCTACAGACAACCATATGATCTACAAAACCAGGAAAGACAAATTGAAGAGGAATGGTATGGCATTCATCATCACAAAGAGTATTTCAAGATCTGTCCTGAAGTACAACACTGTCAGTGATAGGATAATATCCATATGCCTACAAGGAAGACCAGTTAATACTACTATTATTCAAATATACTCACTAACCACTAAAGCCAAAGAGGAGGAAATTGACAATTTCTACCAACTTCTAAAGTCTGAAATTGATTGAACATGCAATCAAGATGTGTTGATTATCACTGGTAACCGAAATACAAAAATTGGAAACAGAGAACAATTACTGGTAGTTGGAAAATGTGGCCTTGGTGACAGAAATAACACTGGAGATCACATGATAGAATTTTCCAAGACCAACAACTTGTTCATAGCAAATGCCTTTTTTCAACAACATAAGCAACAACTATACACATGGACTTCACCAGATGGAATACACAGGAATAAGATTGACTACATCCATAACAAGAGGCAATGGAGAAGTTCAATATCTTTGGCCAAAACAAGGCGAGGAGCTGATTACTGACCAGATCATCAACTGCTCATATGTATGTTCAAGTTGAAGATGAACATAATTAAAACAAGTCCATGAAAGCCAAAATATGATGTTGATAATATCCCTTTTGAAATTAGAGACCATTTAAATAATAGATTTGATGCATTGAACACCAATGAGCAAAAACCAGAGGAATTATGGGAAGACATCAAGAACATCATCCATAAAGAAAGCAAGAGGTCATTAAAAAGACAAGAAAGGAAGAAAAAACAAAATGGATGTCAGAAGAAACTCTGAAACTTTCCCTTGAGTGGAGAGTAACTAAAGCAAATGGAAGAAATGACAAGATAAAAGAGCTGAACAGAAGATTTCAAAGAGCAGCTCAAGCAGACAAAGCCAATTAGTATAATGAAATGTGCAAAGACCTGGAGTTAGAAAACAAAAAGGGAAGATCATGCTCAGCATTTTTCAAGCTGAAAAACTGAGGAAAAAATTTAAGCCTAAAGTTGCAATATAGAAAGATCCTAGGAGCAAAATATTGAATGATTCAGGAAACATCAAAATAAGATTGAAGGAATACACAGAGTCACTGTACCAAAAAGAACTGGTCAATATTCATCCATTTCAGGAGGTGGCATATGATCAAGAAGCAATGGTATTGAAGGAAGAAGTTGAAGCTGTACTGAAGAAGTTGGCAAAGAACAAGGCTCTAGGAATTGATGGAATGACCATTGAAATGTTTCAACAAATGGATGTCATGCTGGAGGCACTCACTTGGTTATGCCAAGAGATTTGGAAGACAGCCACCTGGCCAATTGACTGGAAGAGATCTATATTTGTACTCATTCAAAGACAGGTGATCCCACAGAATGTGGGAATTATCAAACAATATCATTAATATCACATACAAGTAAAATCTTACTGAAGATAATTCAAAAATGGTTGCAACAGTATATTGACAGAAGAGCTTCCAGAAATGCAAGTTGGATTCAGAAGAGTATGTGGAATGAGGGATATCATTGCTGATGTCAGATGGATCTTGGCAGAAAGCACAAAATACCAGAAATATTTAGTTATGTTCTATTGACTATGCAAAACATTCAATTGTATGGATCATAAAAAATTATGGATAACTGCAAAAAGGACAAGGAGGCTGCATGTTCTGACCTCCTCTAATCCCACAAGAGGAAGACAGAATCACCATCAATAGCCCCAGGCCTATTCCTGTGAGGTCAGACACGCTGCCTCCCTCCAGCCCTTTCTCCAACCATTCCTCCCAAGGCACCCACCACCTCTCTCCTAGGTTCGATAATTCACTGCAGTGGCCACACAGAACTCACAGATTATGGAATTTATTAGGGGAGCGCCAGGCTACAATTCAAGTTCAAGAAAAACAGTCTCTCTCTTAGCCTACTGTCTCTCAGCCAAGTCTCTCACAGTCTCTCCCCCAGCAGTGCATGTCCCTCAGTGTCTTACTCAGCAATGCATGTCTCTTGTGTCTCTTTCCCAGCAACATGTATCTCAGGAGCGTGTGTCTCTTTCAGTAGCATGTCTTCCTCAACCAGCAGTCAGAGAGAGTTCTGCCACTAGGAGGCCTCCTTTTGAGCCTGGCAGAGTGGCCAAACTAGCCAATCATAGCATCAGAACTCTAAGCACCTGAGAGAGAGTGGGAAACTCCCAGAACATTGTGTTGTGCCATTCCCAACAGAAATACTCCAGGTGGACAACTTTAGCAATCGGGAGCTCCTCAGTTGCTCATAGCAAATCCCACCTTGGAGTTTACAAAGATTTATGGGTAGAAAAACCACACTAAGTAATTTACTACACTTCAATAACATTGAGGAGAATGGGAATTCCAGGACACTTGATTGTACTCATGAGGAACCTGTACATAGACCAGGAGGCTGTAATTCAAACAGAATGAGGGGATACTGCATGGTTCCAAATCAAGAAGGGGGGGTGTCAAGGTTGTATCCTTTCACCATACTTATTTAACATGTATACTGAGCAAAAAATCTGAGAAGCTGGATTATATGAAGAAGAATGTGGCATCAGGATTGCAAGAAGACTCATTAACAACCTGCAATATACAGATAACATAACTTTGCTTGTTGAAAGTGAGGATGACTTGAAGAACTTACTGATGAAGATTAAAGTCTACAGTCTATAGTATGGATTACACATCAATATACAGAAGGAAAAATTCTCAAAAATGTTCCAATAAACAGCTTCATGGTGGATGGAGAAAAGATGGAAGTTGTCAAGGATTTCATATTACTTGGTTCTACAGTTAACACCAATGAAAGCAGCTGTCAAGACATCAGAGGACGTATTGCATTGAGCAAATCTGCTGCAAAAGACTGCTTTAAAGTAATGAAGAGCAAAGATGTCTCCTTGATGATGAAGGTGTGCCTAACCCAAACCATGGTATTTTCAATCATGTCATATGCATGTGAGAGCTGGACAATGAATGAGGAAGACCAAAGAAGAGTTGATGCTTTTTAGTTTTGGTGTTGGAGAAGAATGTTAAGTGTACTATGGTCTGCTAAAAGGACTAACAAATCTGTCCTGGAAGAAGTACAGCTAGAATGCTCCTTGGAAGCAAGAATGGTCAGACTTTATCTCACCTACTTCTTTGATCGTGTTGTCAAAGAAACCATTCCCTGGAGAAAGATATCATGCTTGGTAAAGTGAAGGGTCAACAAAGAAGGGGAAGGCCCTCAACAAGATGGATAGACACAGTGGCTCCCATCATGGGCTCAGATATAGCAAAGATTGTGAGGCTGGCACAAGACTGGGCAGTGTTTCATTCTGCTGTGCATAGGGTCGCTATGAGTTGGAGACAACTCGGTGGCAGCTAACAACAACAACAACAAATCACATGACAGAATTTTGCAAGATCAAAGACTTATTCCTTTTTTTTTTTTCAGCAACATAATTGCATCTACCCACATGAACTTTGCCTGATAGAATACACAGAAATAAAATATTTTACATCTGTGGAAAGAGGCAATGGAAAAGCTCCATATCATAAGTCAAAACAAGGCCAGGAACTTACCGTGGAAGAGACCATCAATTGCTCATATGCAATTTCAATTTGAAGCTAATGAAAATAAAAATAAGTTCATGAGAGCCAAAATATGACCTAGATTATATCCCACCTGAATTTAGTGTCCATCTGAAGAGTAGATTTGAAGCATTGAACACAAGTGACTGAAGACCAGATGAGTTGTGGAATGGCATCAACATCATCATACATGAAGAAAGCTAATGGTCTTTAAAAAGATAGGAAGGGAAGAAATGACCAAAATAGATGTCAGGAGAGATCCTGAAACTTGCTCTTGAACATAGAGTAGCTAAAGCAAATGGAAGAAATGTTAAAATAAAAGAACTGAACAGAAGATTTCGACGGGTGGCTACAAAGTAAAGTATAATGAAATGTGCAAAGACCTGGATTAGAAAATCAAAAAAGAAACACATTCTCAGCATTTCTTAAGCTGAAAGGACTAAAGAAAAAAATTCCAGCCTTGAGCTGCAATATTGAACTCTATAGGCAAAATATTGAACAACACAGGAAGCATTAAAAGAAGATGGAAAGAATATATAGAATAACTGTATAAAAAAATTTGATTGATGTCAAGCTATTTCAGGAACATATTATCAAGAACCAATGGTATTGAAGGAAGAAGTCTAAGCTGCACTAAAGGAATTGATGAAAAATAGTCTCCAGGAACTGACAGAATACCTATTGAGATCTTTCAAGAAATGGATGCAGTGCTGGAGGCACTTACTCATTTATGCCAAGAAATTTGGAAGACACTTACCTGGCCAACTGACTGGAAGAGATATTTATCTGTGCCCATTCCAAAGAAAGATGATCCAAAAGAATGTGGCAATTATTAAACAATATCACTGATATCAAACACAAGTAAAATCTTAATAAGATAATTCAAAAATGGTTGCAGAAGTATGATGACAGGGAACTTCCAGAAATGCAAGCTGGATTCAAAAGAGTATGTGGAATGAGAAATATCATTGCTGATGTCAGTGGGATCTTGGCTGAAAGCAAAGAATACCAGAAAGATGTCTATCTGTGTTTTATTGACTATGCAAAGGCATTAGACTGCGTGGATCATAACAAATTATGAATAACATTGCGAAGGATGGAAATTGCAGAACACTTAATTGTTTTCATGAGGAACCTGTACATAGACCAAGAGGCTGTCATTCAAACAGGACAAGAGATAATGCATGGTTGAAAATCAGGAAGAGTGTGTGTCAGGGTTATATCCTTTCACCATGCTTATTCAATCTGTGTGCTGAGCAAATAATCTGAGAACCTGGACTATATGAAGAACGCAGCATCAGGATTGGAGGAAGAGCCAATAACAACCCGCAATATGCACCTGATATCACCTTACTTGCTGAAAGTGAAGATGACTTGAAGCACTTACTGATGAAGATCAAAGACTACAGTATTCACTATGGATTACACTAAACACAAAGAAAATGAAAATCTTCACAACTGGACCAATAAGCAACATCATGATAAATGGAGAAAATATTGAAATTGTCAGGGGTTTCCTTTTAACTGAACCAAGTCAACACCTATACAAGTAGCAGTCAGGAAACCAGATGTCATATTGCATTGGGCAACTCTGCTACAGAAGACTTCTTTAAAGTGTTAAGAAGCAAAAATATCACTTTGAAGACTGAGGTGTATGTACCTGATCCAAGCCTTGGTATTTTCAATTGCCTCATATGCACGTGAAAGATGGGCAATGGATAAGGAAGCTCAAAGAAGAGTTGATGTCTTTGAATTGTGGTGTTGGCAAAGAATACCACGGACTGTCAGAACAAACAAATGTGTCCCGGAAGAAGTGCAGCCAGAATGCTCCTTGGAATTGAGAATGGCCAGACTTCATCTCACCTATTTTTATCATGTTGTCAGAGGGACCATTCTTTGGAATAGGATATCATACATGGTAAAGTAGAGGATCAGCAAGGAAAGGGAAGATCCTCAACAAGATGGACTGACACTGTGGCTGCCATGACAGGCTCAAGCCTGGCAAGAATTGTGAGGATGGCACAGGACGGGGCCGTGTTTCATTCTGTTGTCCAGAGGGTCACTGTGAGTCAGGGCCAAATTGACTGCACCCAACAACAACAACAGGAAAATCATGTATTGGTTTAGGGCATTTGCATCAAGGAATACGGCAAACAAAATACACTCTTCAAATATATCTATTATTGTGAAATACTGTGGAAAATGAAAACACATAATGGCATATTTCAAATATTGATTTGAACTCATTCTTTATGTTCTAGCAGCCAAAAGGATAAAAATCAATCACACTCCTTATATATTTAAAACTGAATACATTTTTTCTATTTTTGTCCCCATTTTAGATACATAAAATTCTGATTAGAATTCATATGATTCCATTTATGTACAAACCAAAAAAATCAAACACAGTGATGTGGATTCGATTTCAAATCATAGTAACCACTCCTTGGGTTTCCGAGGCGGTATCTCTACAGAAATAGATTGATCAGTCTTCCTTCTGAGGAATAGCTCATCCAAAAGTATGAAATTCTAATATAAACTAATGTTAATTCATTCTGTACATAATGAGTATTTCAAAGACATTTAAATAAGTCTACATTAGTAAATTTAATATGCACTTCTCTAGCAGTTATGGTAGAGAAATAACCAAATAGACCTTCTTCATCCCTTTTGGAAGATGATGACAGAGACTGAATAAGACTATATTTCCATATCAAGGCTACTTTTCACAGAAGAAAAGTAAACTTAGAAAGGTAAACTCTTTTGTCTGGTGAAAGGAAAAACAACAGGGGCATGAGATAGAAAGTTCTGCAGTCATGTGCCCAATTTCTGCTTGGAGAGTAGATGATACACGCCCAGACTGAGGAAGATGGATGCCCATCCTCACAATAAGCATGTACCACTTACAGTATGTAGTTATGTTATCAGTTATTGATCCTCAGTTTGAATAATAACATGACAATGAAACTAGCAAAACAAAATTACACTGTTTCAAACTTGACAGGATATGTAGTTCCTAGACCTTTCTTTTCTTGTTTCCCTATTTCTTCTGATATATTTAGAAGAAAATATATTTGAATTATTAGTGCAGTGTAGGGAGCTTTGATAGCATAGTGCCTAAGGCACTTGACTGCTAACCAGAAGGTTGGCGGTTCAAACCCACTGGTCACTCCTCCGAAGGAAGGTTGGTCAATCTATTTCCATGATGATACTGCCTTGGAAAACCAAGGAGGGGTCACTATGAGTCAGGTCTGACTTGATGGCACATAACAACAACAACAGCAGTGCAGTGTGATTTCAATAGTCAATTATACATCCACAGCATTTCAAGTGATGAGTTGAGTAACAATTCACAATGTCTCACAATTTCTGGGATAGCTGAACATTCACCAAAAGAAAAATGACAAATTAAATGAGAAATTCTTGTAATATTGACAAAAGAAAATTATAAATTGGCAATATTGATAGTTAATAGGATACAATAATATAAACTTATTAACTCACTGTAATTATTAAATGTGCAAAATATCAAAGCTTTCAAAACCAGTGAAAATGAAAACAAGGTGTCAGTATTCTCTAAAGTATCCATCTTCAGGTGTTTGAGGGAAAAGGAACTGAAAGATAAATAGCTACATAATTTACATGCCTACTTTACTGCTTTTCTTGATATCTAGGAAGGTACTACTAGGGATTTTTTTTTTTAATAGCTGTTATTATCCTCTCCCACTCTTTTTTTTTTTTTTTTTTCCTTAATAGGCATAATTTTAAACAAATTATATAAATATTTACAGGTTATATGTATCTATGATGAATTCACAGACTTTCTTTCTACTTCCTTACTTTACTCCCTTGAGCTAGCGTACATAAACAAACAGTTCAGATCAAATATTTGGATAAGGGAACAAGAGTGCTTGCAAGATGACCAGTTCAGGGATTATTAGTATTTGGTCTTATTTATGACTGCAGTAATTTTTTCTCTATTGTTTTCACTGCTTTCTACCATCTACTCCATCCCTTTATGACTTCTCACTACTGTATTAGCAAATACTATTTAATGAACATTAACTATGTATTGATATTAACCTTGTTCATGTTTGTTCATCTGCTAATATGCTTTTGTTTTCATTTTTTCAAACATAAATTGAAAAATTGTTCAAGGAAAATATTTTTCTTTGGAAAATGATGTGAAATGACAAAAGGAAATTATCAAAGCAAATTTCCCTTGGTTTACTTCCAAAAGTGATAGATTTTTAATATTTTCATGTCACAAGTTTAAAATAATAAATTTTTATTAAATTACTCTTTCTTCACATAGCATTAATTTAATTTTGGGTCAACTAGTTATGAACAGGAGTAGTTAGTTAGGCAAAATTGTGTAAATCCTTGGAAAGAAAAGATACTGCATCCATATTTTAGAAGGATACTTGTACCTTTACTAATTTTCCTTTTTCACTGCAAAAATCTCATGTGGATATTTCTTCTCTATTTAACTTTACATCCTTAAAGAGATGTTTTAAAAATATTTAAATAAATAAGGTTATATATGAAAATTATGGTTTGCTGCTATTTTGGCAAGCCATGGAGGTCATGGGGATAGTCAGGTTTGGTGATGTATTGAATACATTCTTTTTTGCTAGTGAATCTAGGAGAAATATTCAGAATGAAAAGGAAAAAGAAATCCTCAAAGATCTCAAAAAGGAGCTCTGCTTTCTTTGTCAGAATAGTAACATTTTGATCTTTGTTTTATTCTTCATAAACTTTCAATTAATGAGAAATCTTATTCAATTTCATATTTTTATGAAGGATGGCACAGACACTATGTGTAATACAATATATCATTCCCAAGATTTGTCTACTCACAGTGCAAATATTTTCATTATCTCTTCCTCTTTCTCACTTTCTTTTTTTTTTTTTTTTAACTTTCCAAACAGAAATCTATTCTGTCACAGTTTAAGAGGCTAGAAGTTTACATTCAGGGTGCCAGCTCTAGGGGAAGGCTTTCCCTCTCTGTCAGCTTCAAGGAAGGTCCTTGTCTCCTGTCAACATCTGTGGGTCTGGTGTCCCTTGAAGGTCTCCGTGTGTCTTGGCATCAATCTTCCTCTGGGTCTAGGAGGTTCTCAGCACAGTAGCCCCAGGTCTAAAGGACAAGCTGCACTCCTGGCTCTTCTTTCTTGGTTGTAGTCAAGTCCATCCTTCTCTGCTTATTTCTCTCTCCTTTAATCACTTGTAAGATAAAAGGTGACTCAAGCTACGTCCCAGGGAAGTTCTCATATTGGTCAGGGCTGTGATCTGAGTAAGAGTGTTGCATCCTATTCTAACCACCTTACAACTGAATGGCTGATAACATCAGATCATGTTATGGGGATGATTATATCATTATATAACTGCCAAATTGCATCTTTACACAACTACAAAAACACTGAGAATCATGATCCAGCCAACCTGAAACATATTTTAGGAGGACATAATTCAATCCATGACAATTTTTACCCATGTTCCCCAATGGTAACATCTTGTACAACCCATAGTCCAATATCCCTACCAAGATATTGAAATTGATACAGCCAGAATATAGAAGATTCCATCTCTGAAGTGTCAGAGCCCTTTTATAGTCTTGTTCACTTTCCTTCCATCCCCAACGCCTCCTTAATCCATGGCCAACCACTCATCTGTTCTTCATTCCTATATTTTGTCATGTCAACAATGTTATGAAAATATAATCATATAGTATGTGGCCTTTGAGATCAGCTTTTTTCACTTCATGTAATTCTCTGGAAATTCACCCAGGTGGTTGCTAGGGCAATAAGTGGTTCCTTTTTGTTGTTCATTGTCCTGTGAATGTCCCTTTTGCATTTGGGACAATACTAGACCATTGGTGCTGCTTTGTCAGTGTCATATTTCCACCCCTCATGGCTCAGCTCAGACCTAGCTCCACATGGTACATGCAGGTGGTGAGATCCAGGCCAAAAGGGAGGAAAAAGACTCAGCACACAGCTTGCATTTTGTGACACAGGTGGCACACACAAGTTTTAGTGATGGCAGTATCCAGAGGTGTACATTCAAGTTCCCACACGTATGTGCCATCACAGTTGGTAGCAGTAAAGCCAAGAACAATCCTAGCAGGAGTGCTTGGTGGCAGGTAGTAAAGGGCAATGTGAGTATGGGATGTCACTCTCTGAAGCTTTGGCCTTTATCTCTGAACTCCCAACAAGGCTTTGCATTTCCTGGTGTACCTTCAACACCTCTGTCCTGTGAACTACTCCAAAGAGATTCTGTTGTTGACAACCAAGCATCCTCATTGATATACGCTCTTCTCCGGGGTGGTGCAAATGGTTTGCAAATGACTATTAACCAAAAGGTTGGCAGCTCAGATCCACCCAGCAGCACTGTGGAAGAAAGGTCTGATGATCTATTGTCAAAAAATCACAGCTGTGACAGCCTATGGAGCACAGTTCTACTCTGACACACATAGGGTCACCATGAGTCAGATTGGACTTAACAACACCTGTTTTTGTTTTTTCAAATTGTGATCTGGGTGAAAGTTTACAGAGAAAATTCATCTTCCATTCAATAGTTCATACACATTTTGTTTCATTAAATTGATCACAATCCTCATAATGTAACAGCTTTTCCCAGTTCCTCCCTGTGGCTATTTTTTCCCTTTTTCCTTCTTTCTTATGCATTCCTGCCCTTTAAACTATCACGCTGTGTAGATTCTGCCTTTCTGATCTCCCATAGTTGATTGTTCTAAGGAGTGTACCTACTTGGTATAAATATTCACCTTGTAAGTTGTCTACTGTTTCGTGAAATCCATGTGAGTCTGTTCAATTCCAGGCCCAAAGGGTGACTAGGAGTCTTAGCCTTGGGAGTTTCATCACTATCTATCAGACCAATAAGCCTGGTCTTTTTTTTTTTTTTTAT
>NW_006921847.1:4058040-4064869 GCF_000298275.1 Orycteropus afer afer | reverse complement strand
AATCATCTGGCTTCTCTTCTGCTGTTGGTGCATTTTGAATTATGCTTGGTCACTCACTAGCTTTTAAATCCCCATTGCCACTCACCAGAGAAGGAAGTAGAATAACAGCTGTAGTATATGTAGTATATGTAGTATGTCAATTGAGCTTGATGTCTCCCATAATCATAGTCCTGCCCATAGGCCCAGCAGCTCACTCCTTCAAGGTGTTTGACTATGGGTAAGAAGTTATAACTTTGCCCCCATAAGCTCTATTATATCTATGGAAATTCTTACAACACATACAAATATGTATGCCAAACTTATATATGGTATAGATATATTCCCATTTATTCTTGATGCAAGTAGCTATGATCGCACAGTGCCTAAAGCATTTGACTGCTAACCAGAAGGTTGATGATTCAAATCCATCAGCTGCTCCATAGAAGGAAGGTGGGGCAATGTACTTCTTTAAAAATTTACCACCACAGAAACCCAATGGGATTGCTATAAGGCAGAATTGGCTCGATGGTAATGAGTTTGGTTTTGGTTTTATATTCCCTTTTGCCCAGCCGTAATTGATCATTTAGCCTGTCTCTCTATGTATCCACCCATAGATAAATGTTTTTTTATTACTGTTAATGCAGTATTTTGTAGGTAAAAGTGTTTATCTTTGTTGTCTGTACCTCTTATACATCTTTCCATGACTTCCTTTTCCTAAGTGCTATTGTGCTGGTCACTTGCTTTTAGTATTACGCCTTTCCCTTCATCCAAATAAATACTTGTCTCTTATCTATCTAGAAATTTTCCCTCTCCTCCAATCCCTGGTAACCAACAAAGAAAGTTTCCTTCCTTATGTAAACATTTCCTTGATTTTTTGACAATAGTGACACAATTACAATAACTGTTCTTCTGTGATTGATTTATTTCACTCAACATAATATCTTCCAAGTTCATCCATATTAAAGGTATTTCACAGATTCTTCATTATTCTTTAGTGTTGCATAATATTCCATTGTCCATATGTATCATAGTTTGGTTATCCATGCATCCATTCTTGGGCAGTATTTCTATTATCTCTTATAATAAGATTATAATATTAATTATCACAGATATTGTCAATAATTACCATTTGTAATGTCATTTGTTGATGACATTACATACTAAGCAAGTTCCATATGTAGCAGGGGTTAAGGTAAAATTGTTTGGAAAATTGCCAGAATTATATATAAATTTGTTTCCACTTTTGGGTATGAGATTAAGAAGAGGAAGCCTCAGAAACGTTGATAACTCTTAAAACATTTACCAACACTGCGGGAATATAATGGTGGAGAAGTGATAATTAGAAGGAGGATTTGTGAATCAGATTTTTAGAGTTGATGTGCTGTGATTGCTACTTAGATACATCTTCAAGGAGTTACCTTATAAACAGGGCTTCTGCGTGACTTTTCTCCCCTGCTGCTTGGGGATAGAGTGGCCTAATATTTGACTCAAGTCTGAAAAACTAAAGGTCAAAAACAGCTTGTTCAATGCTGAAAAACTGGTCTGAATACAGATGGCTGAAGTGAAGATGGCCCTTGTTATGGATTAAATTATGTCTCCCAAAAAGATTCATTGAAGTTCTAACTCCTGGTTCTTGTAAACATGACCTTTCTTGGAAATATTAAAAAAAAAAAATGGAAAAATGTGGGTCCTCATTCCATCGAATGGTGCCTTGTGGAAAAGAAGAATAGACAGAGAGATAGACGAAGAATAGTCATGTGGTGATTGAGACAGAAGCAAGTGCAAACCAAGGAAGGCCATAGATTGCTGGGAGCCACTAGAAACTAGAACAGGGGCATAGAACAGGTTTCTTTCAGAAGCTTCAGAGAGAATCAACATGGTCAATACCTTGTTTGAACTTCTAGCCTCCAGAACTGTGAGATAATAAACATTTGTGCCTTAAAGCCATTCATTTTGTGGTCTTTGGTTATGATAGCCCTAGAAAGCTAAGATTTGCACTCAAGGCAATATACATTTGAGTATTTCATAGTCAATATATGAGAACCCCATATGAGTGAGAAACTGGCTGTGTGGGATCATCATATGATCTGTCCAAGGTATTTTCCTATAAGAGCATTGATTCACCAACTGAAAGAGACTGGAGAGGAAATATTGACAGCTTAGAAATAGCAAGTTGACAAGTGAACAGATAGATC
Source organism: Orycteropus afer afer (assembly GCF_000298275.1). NCBI lineage: Eukaryota > Metazoa > Chordata > Mammalia > Tubulidentata > Orycteropodidae > Orycteropus > Orycteropus afer. Next base: position 4,062,695 of record NW_006921847.1, on the reverse strand, counting down.
AGAAATGCATACTTTGGCCAAGGCTAAGATCACTGACAAAGAAAGATCTAACTTCAGACCGCTTGCCAAGCCCATATTAGTCATGCTAGATATTAAGTAGGAGTTCTGGTAGCGTAGTGCCTAAGGCACTTGACTGCTAACCAGAAGGCTGGTGGTTCAAACCCACCAGCCACTCCCTGGAAGGAAGGTTGGGCAATCTACTTCCGTAGTGATACTGCCACAGAAACCCAAGGAGGGGTCGCTATAAGTCGGATCCGACTCAACTGCAAATAACAACAACAGATATTAAATCAGTACCATGGCCATCAGTCAAGTCAGAATGATACTTCCTATACCAGTCCTGAGGAATCAGGAAAACCATCTTGGAAATTAGGGAGATGAAGGGTGCAAAAGAAACTATTTGTTGTTGTTGTTGTTGTTATGTGCCGTTGAGTTGGACCCAACTTATAGCGACCCCTACTTAGGTTTCTGAGGTGGTATCACTACAGAAGTAGATTGTCCAATCTTCCTTCCAAGGAGTGACTGGTGGGTTTGAACTGTCAGCCTTCTGGTTAGCAGTCAAGTGCCTTAGGCTATAGGCTACCTTATCCCTCTCTCTTCTCAAGTTACCCACACATAGTTGACTCAAGCAAGAAGATTTAACTTTAAATCCAGTTCAGTATATTGATGAATATGTTGGACTGGGCATTCTAATATTGGAATAAGTATTATATTTTGTAAATGAAAGTGATAGTACATCCCCTCCTCACTAATCAACTTTCTCATTATCTGACATTTCTCATTTACAACAATGATAAATCCACTATCTGACTATTTTGTGCATTAATGACATATGTCTGGCTGTAACAAACACTGAGATGCAAGGCAAGAGTAACTCTGTTGTGATGGTTAAGGTTATATGTGAACTTGGCTAGGCCATGGTTCTCAGTGATTTGACAGTTATATAAGGATGTAATTTGGCAATTCTATAATGATATGTTGTTGTTGTTGTTGTTATTTGCCCTTGAGTCGGACCCGACTCATAGCGACCCTTCCTTGGGTTTCGGAGGCGTTATCACTACTGAAGTAGATTTCCCAAACTTCCTTCCAAGGAGTGGCTCCATTTTTTGAGCTGATGTGGTCATCTTAAATATTTTCATACACCTATTTCGGCATAATGACCTGGTCTTCAGAATCTAACCACGTTGATAAGTTAGAAGAGAGTGTACTATGATTTATTGTGTGAAAAAAAAAAATGATTCTCAACCCCAACTGCTCATTAGAATCACATTGGGAGCTTTAAAATCCACATACACATATACTTATCACTCAGAAATTTTGACTTAGTTGTTCTTTTGGGGGACTTAGGCATCAGTATTTTTAAGAATTCCCAGTCTGATTCTGTTTTACAGATAATGCTGAGAACCATTACTTTAAAGAAACAGCAAAATCAAAAGACCTGCTAAAGTTTTCATCTCAGGAAGAGGAAGAGCTGCCCCCAATGAATAAGTTTTATAGTATGAGGCAAAATTAGGAGTATACCACATGGGTTGTGCTTGTTCATCATATGAGCTATACATTTAATATTCCATTTAATATGTTCATTGTGGTTGCAAAAAGAATCTTTCTAGGCACAAAGACAAGGCTTATACTATTTTTATCCAAGTATTGCTCATCTTTGGATAAAAGAAATAGTAGGAGGTTTCTGGGAAAGAAAAATGAGACACAGTAAAGAAATACGTAGGAGATGTGAAGAAGGCTTTTGCTCTTTGCCTTCTTGCCCAGAGATGTGGCTTCTCTTATGTAAACTTACCTCCTATAGTACCATATATCAGAATTATTTTTATGTGTACCAGGATTCCACATCCTTATTTTACCCTGACTCATAGCTTTAACATCATTCCCTTCTTAACATGTAACTTGGATAAGGAAAATATTTCCAGCAATGCAGCTAACATCTTGTCCTTACCTTCCCAGAAAGCTGGATCAAAGAATATTGAGTAATTCAGGCTAACAGTTGCACATGAAAAGTTTACTTTCAAAATGAATGAAATAGCCTATCCATTTATGTTAATAGCAAAGAGCTACTTTGGACAATACCCGCAGGTTGAATTTCTTCCTTTCTCAAATTTTCATTTACCAAAGTGGCACCCTTTTTTTTTCTCAAATTTCTTATATTTTGAATTGTGGTAGTTAAGTTTGTGTGTCAACTTGGTTGGGCCATGGTTTTGAGTGGCTGGGTAACTGGATTACATTATTAATCCCCATGATGAGATTAGATATGGAATGGTCAACTCCATGGGGAATCTGCTGTGAGATGTCAATCAGTGGAAGGGGAGTTACCTTTGGGGTGTGGTCTGCTTCCAGTATATATGGAGAAACTTTGGGAATGGTCTCTAGCTTTGGCACATCCGCATTTGGTCGAGACTTGGTCTGCTGTGTTGCCTGCTGATCTTGGTATTGTGCCTGCATTTGAACCAGTGGTTTGACAGGTTGCCTGCCAGTCTTGGGATTGTGCCATTTTACTTGTTGACTTTGGGTTTGTCAGCCTTAGCAGCCAGAAGCTGTCTGAATTAGGAATCATCTCTGGCTCTGGTGGGTCTGGAATAAGAGATGCGAGGTCAAGGGGCCTTTACTCAGCACCTAGGGCCGGCACTTTGAACTCAGACTTCTAGATACCTAAACTGTAAGAGAATAAATCCTTGTTTGTTAAAGTCATCCACTTGTGGTATATCTGTTATCACAGCACTAGAGAACCAAGTCATGAAATTATTGTAATTCTGTAAAGTTCAAGATGAAAATAAAACTTAACATCAACTTGTTAAAGGAACCAGGAAAAGGAGTTATTACTTGGGTTGATTGTGTTTATTATGTGTTATATGCAGTGATTGACTTATTTGAAAAGGTGGGCAATAAAACAAAATTTTTACATGTTTTTCATTTGTATTCAAATAAATTCCTTTGCTTTTTTCAAACATGATTCCATAGTGGAAGAAGGATAGCATGGATCATGTGTGAGCATACTGAAACATGCTATATTCCTTAAATACAAAAAAACAGTTCAAAATTCTACACCTTTTCATATTGTTACTGTTGGGAGACCAGGATCCATAAATATTTCCACATTTCTGCAAAATCCAAACTTTCTGTGCAAAGAGCACATAAAAAAAATGGTTAAAGGATGATGGAATGACAAATTAGCTTACAAGTTGGAGATAATGTATTGCTTCAGGAAATATAGAGACTTACCTCTGCCAGAGCCATATGGTCACATTTCATGGTACAGAATTCCTCTCACTTATCAGGAAAAGATTTCTTTATAATTTACAAGAAACCACTTTTCCTTCTGTCTTCCTTTCTTTTTTTTTATTCTTTTCTGTCTGGAGGATAGGAGAGGCATAAGTGTCAGTCATCCTATATAAGCTCTGGGGTTTCTAATTACAGGATTTTTTGCAGTGGTACAACCCCATTGAACATGAAGGTGAATACCTTGCTCTCCTAGTGTTGCTGTATGTGGATATGGAGCATAGCAACAAGTGCTAAGGTGTTCTGTGAGGAATAAACATCCATTACTCTGATCCAAAAAAATTAAAGACAAAGTAAAGTATTTTAATGAGATGTGCAAAAATCTAGAGTTAGAAAAACAAAAGGGAAGAACATGTTTGACATTTCTTAAGCTTAAAGAACTGAAAACAAAAATTCAAACCTTGAGTTGCAATATTGAAGAAAACCATCAACAAAATGTTGAACAAGGCAAGAAATGTCAAAAGAAGATAGAAGAAATACACAGTCACTGCACCAAAAATAACTGATAAGTGTTCAATCATTTTAGGAAGTAGCATATGAGCAAGAACTGATGGTATTGAAGGAAGAAGTCCAAACCACACTGAAGACAATGGCAAAAAAACAAGACACCAGGATGGACAGAATACTAATTGAGATGTTTCAACAAAAAATGTAACACTGGAAATGCTCATTCACTTATGCCCCAAAATTTGGAAGACAACTACCTGGCCAACCAACTGACAGAGAAAATTGATCAAAGAGAATGCGGGAATTATTGAACAATATCATTAATGTCACACACAAGGAAAAATTTGCTACAAATACTTCAATAACAATTACAACAATACATGGACAAGAATCTGCCAGAAATTCAAGCCAGATTCAGAACAGGATGTAGAACAAGGGATCCCTTTGCTGATGTCAGGTGGATCGTGGCTAAAAGCAGAGAATACCAGAAAGATATTTACTTGTGCTTTATTGACATTCAACTGTGTGGCTTTTCACAAATTATGGATAATATTGCAAAAAAAATTAGAAATTCCAGAACGCTTGATTGTGCTTGTATTAGATTGAGTTCTCTAGAGAAGCAAAACCAGTAAAGCTTATAGACAGAGAGAAAAAAAAAAATTATCTTAGGAAAATGGCTCACACACTTATAGAAGCTGGCAAGTCCCAAATTCCTGGATCAAACGTCAAGCTGGAGGCTTTTCCCAATTCACGCAGCTGCAGGGGCTGACAAGCTCAAGGTTGGCAGGCAGTACATTGGCTGTTGACTCTGACGGATGATGAATCCAAGATCACCAGGCTGAATGGTGGATTGTTCACTCACAGACACATGTAGGTAGAAGAACAGGGTCCAGATCCACAGAAGAGTCTCTCTTTTTCCCAGG
>NW_006921847.1:4040736-4056768 GCF_000298275.1 Orycteropus afer afer | reverse complement strand
GTGAGATTAGAGGAGGTCAGAACATGTGGCCTCCTTGTAGTTTTTGCAGACATACTGCATTGATTTCATCTCTTGCAAAAGATCTCTTTAAAGTGTTATAGAATAAAGTTGTCACTTTGAGGGCTGAGGTGTGCCTGATCCAAGCCATGGCATTTTCAATTGCCTCATATGCATGTGAGAGCTGGACAATTAACACTGAAGAAAAATTGATGAATTTGAATAAAGATATTGGTGAAGAATAATGAACATACTAAGAACTGCCAGAAGAATGAACAGATCTGTCTTGGCGGAAGTACAGCCAGAATGTCCTTAGAGGCAAGGATGGTAAGACTTCATCACACGTACTTTGGACATGTTAGAAGAAGGGATCAGTCCCTGGAGAAGGACACCATGCTTTGTAAATTATAGGGTCCATGAAAAGGAGGAAGACCTCAATGAGATGGATTGTCACACTAGCTGAAATAACCGGCTCAAATCAATGATTGTGGGGATCGTGCAGAACCGGTGTTGTTCTATTGCATATGAAGTCACTATGAATCAGAATCAACCTGATGGCACCTAACAACAACTGCACTGAACCTGTGGAGTCCCTAGGTGGTGCAGACAGTTAAGCATTTGATTATCAACTGAAAGCTTAGCAGTTCAAACCCACCCAAAGGTATCTTGGAAGAAAAGCTTGGCAATCTGCTTCAAATGGTCATAAACCTCAAAACCCTATGGAACAATTTCTTCACACACATGGGATAAATATGAGTCACCTCAATGGCAACTGATAGTCTGATCCATAAATCTCATGTTTCCTGTCAGCACAGGAAAATACGTGCATGCACATGTAAACATACATACATATATATATATATGAATACAAATATGAATATAAATAAATGTATGTAAAGCCATTCCTTTTTCTTGAAATACTCATCCATGTCCTAATTTTTTATCAAGTTTTTATTCCTGGGAAACTGTACTCTTCCTCTAAAATGTCAGTGTCTCCTCTTTGGTGAAGCTATGCCTGAGAATTCCAAGAAGTTGTCACAAATTATTTGTTTCTATAACATTTTGTGTACATCTCCTTCAGTACTTACTACTCAGCATTCTCATGTTGGAGTTAAGAATAAGTCTTACGTATTTAAATCAGAGTCCTGAAGACTACCAACAATATTATATTCTTTTTTTTTTTTACAGTTTAATCAATTCCCAGAATACAATAGGAGATTTAGGAACAATCAATGAATGAATAAAGAATAAATGAATGAATGGATGGATGACTATTATTTCAGAAGCACTAGAGGTCTTTGAGTCACAAGAAAATCATGATCTCTATCATCTCTGTGTTACTTATCAATTTTTACAGGGAGGATATTTTAAATAAAAACCATAGGCAGTCAAGTGTGAATATGTACCATAAGTGGAAGGTAGAAGCAATCTGCTCATGTATTGATGATAGAGATGGATCTGGGAATTGGTTAGTTCATTTCTGGATGAAGATATTAAATTAGTTAATTGCTTGTTCTAGAAGAACAGATTCACCTTAACTAAACTAATGGATTCATGTGTTCACTTTCAAACCACGCTCTGAGCTCATTACCTAAACTGTAACCCAGATGCTGATTCTCTGTGGAACTATGAAATATGGACTAATTTGATTGATTAAGAAGAAGGTAAACAATATCAACTGACAAAAATCAAAATCAATGACAAAAATAACCAATCTAATGGCCATTCCTGTTTGTTCCTTAAAAGAAGAATACTTAGGGAAACATGTTGTTGTTGTTGTTGTGTTCCATCGAGTCAGACCTGACTTATAGCAACCCCTCCTTGGGTTTCTGAGACAGTATCACTATGGAAGTAGATTGCCCCATCTTCCTTCTGAGGAGTGGCTGGAGGGTTTGAACCGCCAGCCTTCTGGTTAGCAGTCAAGTGCCTTAGGCACTATGCTACCAGAATTCCCAGGGAAACATATAAAGAATATAAAACATTTTCTCACAAGCAGGCAATGGATGGAGATGTTTTAAATGTAAAATAAAAGAAAGCCATTCACCTGCTGCCATCAAGTCAACCCTGACTCAGTGATCCCCAATGGGTTTCCAAGTTTGTAAGTGTTTATGGAATTAGATTGCTTCATCTTCCTCCCATGAAGCAGGTGGGCAGTTTGAACTGCTGACCTTCTGGTTAGCAGCCAATTAGTTGCCTTGCTCATTGCATCACCAGAGCTCCTTTTACCAAAAGAAGCTTTATTAAAAATCCTGAAAATTCATTTTTAAGTGAATACTGCATGCAACACATAAATAGGGTCACAGATAGTCATTCAAAATACATGGTACTTTGGCTTCAATCATCCTTATTCTGTCATAGATTGAGGCCAAAGTAATCTTTGCTTTTTTCTACACAGAAGTAAAATCACAAGGGATCGTAACACATTTAGGTGGCACAAACATATAGAAAGGAAGAGCTTTACAGGCTATTAATTTCAGATTCCTATTAGTACCTTTTAAACTTGCTCCTGAGAGAAATTCCATAGGCAGTTCAACTGAAATCACTACATGCATTAATCACCTCGTTCAGATACATTCTGAATTTGTGCTGGGATCACATTGCTCCCTCTGAAAAAGTAACACCACATTACTTTACTCATCACAAGATTTATAAATTGCTTTCTATTTATTTCCCTAACAGTAGCTTTGCCCTCCTCATTTCAAACTTGTTCCTTGTTAAAATATAAAAATTAGAATTTAGTTCTATTAACTGACCTCAATTCACTGTGTAGTACTTTACTCCCCTAAAACCACATACTTTTTTTTCTTCCAGAATATATATGTACATGTGTAATTCAGAATAAATGTGTATGTATGTGAGTGTGTATAAAATGAATATGAGATATTAATGTATATGTGAGTGGATATGTATGTATTATATAGGTACATATAGTGTATGTGTGTATATGTATGTGTGTGCATATACTTTTATATGTATAACTAAAATAGCATGCATTACGACTTCTGTTTTATTCTCAAATATACTATTTTAAATTGTTGTGGATGAGGGAGCAACAGGTGGGAGAAAAAAGGAAAGAAAGGAAAAAAGTTTTAATCCATTTCAGTCACTCTGATTAAATATTTTAAGTTTTCACTTTGCATATAAAAAAAGAAATGTGAGGTCAACTAACGACATGTAGCAGCACATTGCTGCTTCAGAGCGCCCACTTTGCAACTTCATTTTCATGTTATAATTTCTCTTGCTTTTCAATGTGAGCTCTTACAGAAAATGACTTCTAATATATGCAGCACTTTGGCTATTATGGTGATGCCATAATGTATTATATACACATACATTGCAAGTCAGGCTATTCTGCCTTTTATCTTCCATGACTTTCCTTTAATGATAGAACATTGTGAAGAATTGAGCACATGTCTGTGTTTCAGAAGAATATATTGAAATTGTTGAAAGCTACTACGTATGGCAGGTAGGCTTGTACTAAATGAGTGATGTTTCTCATTACAATTTGGAAAGACTCAGTGGCTTTGAGAGAAAGAGCTTAGCGACTTTTCTGCCATGCAAGAATAGAGTAGCTTTGCCTTTGTCCTGTCTTCCAGCTGCCCAGAGAGTAGATAACAGTGGTCAAAGATAGCCCCATTATCCAAATGGAAGCAATAGCAGCGCTGCTCATCTGCTATTCCCAGCACACAGAAGGCCCTCTCATTTGCCTCTCTAATTCTCCATCTTTCTCCCCAGGTTTATCAAAAGAATTGCCAGTTATAAAATACACACATTACCATTCTACTGTAGTCTATTCTCCAGGCAGTTATAAATGCACACAAAGCCTCTTGTTATTGTGTGATCTACACAACAAACTAGAAAATACCTCTAAATTATGTGTAATTGCCTTTTCAGGATATTCACTGCTCAATAGCCTGGCATCTCTGAATTTGGGTTTCTTTTCAGCAGGATATCTATTTTGCTCTCCATTTTTTCTGCCCTTTAAGAGATGAGCATTTCATTTAAACTGTGATACATTGAATGAGTTATTTCTGCACTTCAAATGAGGTGCCCCTTCAGTATTTAAATTTTAAATCAATAGTTGATTTACCTGAACATTCACAGTTTATTAGAATGAAAGTTTAACTTTTCTCCAAATAAAAGTAACTGTGTATCAATTCCTCTTTTTAATTAGTGTAACCATATTTTTAGAAATGAAAATTACCTTATTCCTTTAGTCTGAATTATTGAGTCTATAGGGCCTCAATGAAATGAAAATCTATTCAGAAAGAAACAATGTTTTGAAAGGAGGAAGGTATTATGAAATTTGTTTGACTTCTTTCTATCTACTGGAAAGTGACATATATGATCGTGAAAAGTCTTGTGGACAATGACAGATTTTGGAACTAGAGTTTCTGTGTAACCAGAGATGCAGATTTAAAAATAATTCAAACATTTGTAATAATCAAGATACTGAAGTAACTCACATCTCCAAGAAAGGCAGAGTTTAGGACAGTGACGTGGGTAGTGTTCAACCTACACAAATAAAGAGGAAAAGAAGCTGGGAAATAGGAAAAGAGAAGTAATATGTGTTATGGACCATGTTCTATTTTGGGTGTTTTGCCTTGATTACTGCATTTTATTCTCTCAACATTTCTATGTAATGAAAAATAAGATTTTATAGACAAAAAGCTACAGTTTTATGAGTTTGAGTAATTTGTTCAAGCTCTAACCATTAACAGAAAATAAAATAAAATAAAACAGGAGAAATTGTAAGAGAAGGTGATAGTGAACAGAGAAAATATTGCTCCAGGAATGTGAAGCAAAAAGAAAGTTTAAGAAGGGTTGTTTAGGGAAGAAGAAGTTCATAGTGTCAAATCCTTCAACATGGATGAGATTTAGATGTGAGTAATGGTTGGTGAGAAAGCTTAAAATGGAAGTGTGATATTGTATGCTTTGTTTGTTCTGTTTTGACACTTATTACCTAGAGTCTAGGAGTCTTCATGAAATTTATCAAAGCTGCTTCCTTGGTTTGCCTAAATTCCTCCATCCCTCCACTTTTTGTTTGTTTTACATTTATTAGGAGCACTGGTGGTGCAGTGCTTAAAGCATTTGGCTGTTAATCAAAAGATCGGCAGTTTGAGCCCACTAACCACCCTGTGTGAGAAAGATGTGGCAGTTTATTTACAACCTTGAAAACCCTAAGGGAGAGTTCTACTGTGTCCTATATGGTCATTATAAGTCAGAATTGACTCTATGGCAGTAAGTTAGGTTTTATGGTTTTATTGAGGAGAAAGCATATAGCCACACTGACTGGTGGTGGATTAAAGTCATGTGTATTCTCTCATGGCACTTAGCAAACATGTTATACTTTTCTATTGTACTAACATACATTAATATTGGCCTAATATACATTCCACACAGATGACTGCTTCACACCTTTGGCTTACTCCTCAAATGTCTGATATTTCATTTTCCACCCTCCCTCTGAGCTGATAATTTTGTTGCCTACTTTGCTAAAGAGGATTAAGAGATCAATCTAAAGAGAACTTTTACAGACTCCCTCATTCTATCTTGTGGCTATAAGCATCTACACCCGTGGATGTCTCTTTCCATCAAAGGAGTATTCCTATTCCTATCACAAATAAATCTCCCTTTAATGCATTATTCTCTCACCTACTCAAGGACATACTTCAGCAATTTTCTCCTTTCTTTCTACCATTATTAACTGAATTATCCAATCATTATATAAATATGCTGCTGTTTATCCTTTGTTGTTGTTTGTTGCTGTAAGGTTAATTTCACTCATGTGCAGAGTAGAACTGCATTCTATGGGGTTCTCAGTGCTGTGAGCTTTTGGAAGCAGGTCGCCTTTATCTCAAGGCATGTCTAGGTGGATTCAAATCACCAACTATCTGGTTGGTAATCTAGCACTTAACCTTTTGTATTACTCAATATAAGATAAACTAAGCAATGACAATGAAAAAAAAAAAAAAAAAAAAACCTTACCCCATTTCTTCCATTCATTTGTCCCCTAGCAGTTAAGTCTCTTCAAAAAGCTGCTGAGACATTATGAAAATCTGTCACCTCCTATTTTCTCTCAAAGTCACTAACATCAGGCATTTGCCTTTACCATTCCATAGAAACTTCACAAGAGCATTAATGGCTTCCTTCCACTTTGCTGACTCCATTAACACATTTTCTATCCTCATGTTATTTTTTAAACCAAAAATTTTAGATATGGTTGATTACTCCCTGCTCCTTGAAAATCTTTCTTCACATGACTCTAAGAAGCTCATATCTTTTATTTTGTTTTGTTTTTCTTCTTCTTTCATTATGCACCATTGCTATTCTCTTTTGCTGTATCTTTTTTCTTCTTAAGCTCTTAATGGTGATATTCTTCATGACTTAATGCCCTCTCTTGAGCAGTAAGCTTGTATATCTACAAACCAAAAAAAAAAAAAAAAAAAAAAAACCTCATAGTGACCCCTCCTTGGGTTTCTGAGGCTCTATCACTACAGAAGTAGATTGGCCAATCTTCCTTCTGAGGAGTGGCTGATGGATTTGAACCACCAGCTTTCTGGTTAGCAGTCAAATGCCTTAGGCACTATGCCACTGGCTACTTAACATCTCTACTTGGCTATACAATAAAAAACCTAGAGCCTAACATGATGAATATCTAACCTAACATTTTGACTACAGAGCAATATCATATTTCATTTTATGCGAGTAATAAATACAGTCTTTACCATTTGCCACCACTGTATTTACCAGCTGCTTTGCAGGAGGAAGGTGAGGCAATTTACTTTCATAAAGATGTACAGCCTTGGAAACTCAATGGAGGTTGCTATGATTCCGAATCACCTGATGGCAGTTGGTTTGGTTATTTGTTTTTTGGTATTCACAAAGGAATCCCTGGGTGGTATGAATAATTACCAAATTCAGCTACCAACCAAAAGTTTGGCAGTTCACATCTACCTAGGAGCATCTCAGAACAAAAGCAGTTTGCTTTCTGAGTAGTGCTTAAGGCATTTGACTGCTAATCAGAAGGCTGGTGGTTCAAACCCACCAGCCACTACTCGGAAAGAAGTTGGGGCAATCTACTTCCATAGTGATACTGCCTCAGAAACACATGGAAGGGTCACTATGAGTCTGAATTGACTTGCTGGCACTGAGGTTTTTTTTTTTAGCAAGGTCAGTAGTACACTTTCACTGTTCTACCTCAGGAGTATATCAACTCTCCAGCACTATGCCATATTTTAGCCCTCAGGGACCCTGATCACTTTTCCCTTCCCCATAATGTCACACTGGTCCATTGCATTGATGACAGTATGCTGATTGGACCTAGGAAGGAAGAATATAGACTTATTGGTGAGACGTTTGTATACTAGAGGGTGGGAAAACAACCCAGCAAAAAATACAGCCACCTTCCACCTCAGTGAAATTTCTAGGGGTCCAGTGGTTTGTGGCATGTTGAGATATTCCTACTAAAAGCCAAAAACAAAAAACCCCACCGCTGTTGAATTGGATCTGACTCATAGCAACCCCTCCTTGGGTTTCTGAAGCAGTATCACTACAGAAATAGATTGCCCAACCTTCCTTCCGAGGAGTGGCCGGTGGGTTTGAACTGCCTGTCTTCTGGTTAGCAGTCAAATGCCTTAGGCATTACATCACCAGAGCTCCCATTCCTATGAGAGTGAAAGATAATTTATTTCATCTGACCCCTTCACAACTAAAAAGGAGGCACAATGCCTTAGTAAGCCTCTTCAGATTTTTGAGGCAACATATTCCTAATTTGGGTGTACTACTCTGGCCTATTTATCATGTGACTAGAAAAGTTGCTAGCTTTGAGTGGCACCCAGAACTAGAGAAGGCTCTGCAACAGGTTCAGGATGCTATGCAAGCTCTTCTGCCACTTAGGCCATATGATCCAGCTGATCCAATAGTGCTTGAAGTGTCAGTGGCTGACAGAGATGCTGTTTGAAGTCTTTGGCATGCCCCTATTGGTGAATCTCAGCACAGAGCCTTAGGATTTTGGAACAAAGCCCTGCCATCCTCTGCAGATAACTACTGTCCTTCTGAGAAACAGCTTTTGTCATGTTACTGGGTCTTAGTAGAGATGGAATGCCTAACGATGGGCCACCAATTTACCATGAACTGCCTATAATGAACTGGGTTTTGTCTGACCCACAGAGACATAAAGATGGATGTGCACAGCAGGACTTCATAATTAAATGGAAGTGGTATATAAGAAATCTGGCTTGAGGAGGACTTGATGGCACATATAAGTTGCATGAGAAAGTGGCCCAAATGCCTACGATCTTCATTCTAGTAACATCTTCCTTCTCTCCTATGGCCTCATGGGAAGTTCCATTTGATCTGTTGCCTGAGGAAGAAAAACTTGTGCTTGGTTTACAAATGATCTGTGCAATATGCAGGCACCACTTGAAAGTGGACAGCAGCAGCACTACAACCTTTTCTTGGACCTCTGTGAAGGACTGTGGTGAAGGGAAATTCTCCCAAAGGGCAGAACATCAAGTAGTGCATCTGATTGTTCACTTACTTGGAAAGACAACAGGCCAGATGTGTGATTGTACACTGATTCATGGGCTGTGGCCAGTGGTTTGGCTGGATGGTCAGGGATTTGGAAGGAATATGATTGAAAAATTGTTGACAAAGAGGTATGGGAAGAAGTATGTGTATGAACTCTCTGAATGGGCCAAAGAAATGAAGATATTTGTGTCTCATATGAATGCTTACCAAACGGTGACCTCAGAAGAGGGTGGTTTTAACAATCAAGTGGATTAGATAAGACATTGTAGAAACCAGTCATCCTTTTCCCCCAGCACTTCTGTCATTGTCCAAAGGGCTCATGAAGAAAGTGGCCATGGTGGCAGTGACAGAGGTTATACATAGGCTCAGCAACATGGACTTTCACTCATCAAGACCAACTTGGCTACAGCCACTGCTGAGTGCCCAATCTGCCAGCAGTAGAGATCAATACTAAGTCTGTGATATGGAACCATTCTTTGTGGTGATTAGCTGCAATATGGTGGCAGGTTGATTACATTGGACCACTTCCATTATGGAAAAGGCAGAATTTTACTCCTAATGGAATAGACACTTTCTCTGGATATGGATTTGCCTTCCTTGTATGTATTGCTTCTACCAAAATTACCATCCATGGACTTACAAAATGCCTTCTACACTATCATGGTATCCCACACAGCATCATCTAAGGTCAAGGGACTTACTTAACAGCAAGTGAAATGTGGCACTGGGCTCATACTCATGGAATTCATTGGTTTTACCATGTTTGCCATCATCCTAAAGTAGCTAGCTTGATTGAACGATAGATTGCCCTTCCAAAGATACAATTATGGTGCCAGGTAGGTGGTTCAAGTTTGGGGCAGTATTCTCCAAGAGCAGTGTCCAATATATGGTGTTATTTTCCCAATAGCCAGGATTCCCTGGTCCAGGGAACAAGGAATGGAAATGGGAGTGGTATCACTCACTATTACCCTTAGTGACTCACTCAAAAATTTTTGCTTCTTGTCCTTTCCAACCTATGCTCTGCGAGTCTCGAGATCTTAGTTCCAAAGAGAGGAATACTCCCACCTGGAGACAAAATACTGATTCCATTGAAATGGAAGTTAATATTGGCACCTAGCTATTTGGGACTCCTCATGCCTGTTTGTTTATTAATTTATTTATTTATTCATTTTTTTCATTTTTATTTTCACATTCAATATTTCATGTACATTTGGTTTCACTCCCCAGTTACCATCCCCAACCCTAACCCATTCTCCTCCTGTCCCTTCCCAGTACCCCTCTCCCTGTGCCCTTCTTAGTTATGCATTCCTATGTGTCCTGCTTTTCTTCCTTGTGAATGTTGTCCCTCTGATGCCCCATGGCTGATTGCTCCAAGGGATGTAGCTCTGTAGAATATGAGGGTGCATCTCCCTGGGTTGAGTGGTCTTCTTGTACATATTTTCTATGAGGCTGAGAGCCAGTGCTTGAAAATGAGTTTTATCCCAGGCCTGAAGTATATCCCAGGGCCATAGTCTTGGGGGTCCTACCAGACTCTATCTGACCAGTAATTCTGGTCATTATTGTGCTTCTGGATTTTGTTCCATGTTTTTCCTCCCACTCTATCCAGTATCTCCAGTTCAGATCCCTTCCAGATTAGTTGGCATTGGTAGCCAGGCACCATCTATTTCTTCCGGTCTTGAGGTCCATCATGTCCTAGGGCTGATTGTTTCTAAATGCCCTTGTTTGTTTTACTCTTCTTCATTTCCGATGATAGGAGACCATTAACTGCTTCTTAGGTGGCTGCTCAAAAGCTTTTAAGACCTCAGTCTCTACTACCCAAAGTAGGCTGTTGAACAAGATTTACGTATTTTGTTTTGCCAATTGAGTCTGGTGTCCTCCAATACTATGGCCCTGGGTCTGTAGATCTATTGGATCTTTCTCCCACAGTGTCTGGCTGTGTATGAGAAATTGTTCTATGTCTGTCTTCTGTTACTTCTGCAATGATTGCAGATATTTTGTATCACTGGTATCTGTGGAAGATTAGCCTCAGCTGAATCTATCTTGGCCTAGAGTATAATCCTGTTCACTGACCCCCATCTGATCTTCTCAATTGTCTATGTGCTTATCTGTAGCCTGGTGTTTGGTGTTAATGGTAGTGCAGTATTGTTTATATACTGGTATTAGCCCCTGTCTTCTATATCTTAAGGAGCTCTGGTAGCATAGTGCCTAAGGCACTTGACTGCTCAATTCGATGTCTTCCCTTTTTCCAATGTGATCATGCTGGTCACAGACTCTTTCCATACCATCCCTCCCCTTACCCAACTCAGCATGTGGCCTCCAACTAGCCCAAAATTGTTCCCTCCCTATCCCTCTCCTCCCCAGTAACCTACAAAGTGAGTTCCCTTCCCTAAGCAAACCCTTCCTTGTCATTTTACAGTAATGGGCTTATACAATATTTCTCCATCTGTGATTGATTTATTTCACTCAGTGTAATGTCCTCCAGGTTTATCCACATTGTGAGATGATTAACATGTCCTTAGCATAGTATTCCACTGTGTGAATGTACCATAGTTTGGTTATTCATTCATCTGTTGATGGGCATTTAGGTAGTTTCCATCTCTTTGCTAGTGAATTGTGCTGTGATGACCATAGATGTGCATATGTCTGTTCGTGTCCTGTCTCTCACCTCTTCAGGATATATTCCTACTAATGGAATTGCTGGATCAAATGCTATTTCTATTTTCAGTTTTTAAGGAAACGTCATATCATTTTCCACAATGGTTGTACCATTTTACAGTCCCACAGCAATGTATGAGAGTTCCAATCTCTCTGCAGCCTCACCAGCATTTGTTATTTTCTGTTCTGTTGAACTTTGCTATTATTGCTGGGATGAAATGTTATCTCATCATTGTTTTGATTTACATCTCTCTAATGGCTAATTATCACAAGCAATTCCTCATGTGTTTGTTGGCCACCAGCATATCATCTTTAGTGAAGTGTTTGTTCATGTCCCTTGCCCATTTTTGAATTGGATTCTTTGTCTTCTTGGTATTGAGGTATTGAAGTTTTCTATAGATTTTGGAGATAAGTCCTTTGTCAGATATTCATTGGCAAATATTTTCTCTCAATCTGTAGGTCCTCTTTTTACCCTTTGGATGAAGTTTTTCAATGTGCATAAGAATTTAATTTTTAAAAGGTCCCAGTCATCTAACTTTTCTTCTGCTTCCTGTGCATTCTGAGTTATGCTTGACAGTCTATTTATGCCATAAATTAGGGCCCCTAGATTTGCCCCTATTTAATCTTTGATGAATTTTATAGTTTTGGGTTTTACATTTAAGTCTTTGATCCAACTTTAGTTTGTTTTTGTGTATGGGGTGAAGTATGGGTCATGTTCCATTTTTTTACAAGTGGATATCCAATGTTGCCAGCATCATTTGTTAAAGAGGCTATCTTCCCCATTTAATGGGTTTTGGACCTTTGTCAAAGATCAGCTGTCCATAGATAAACCAAAAACGAAACTCACTGCCATTGAGTTGGATCTAACTCATAGTGACCCCTCCTTGGATTTCCGAGACCGTATCACTACAAGTAGATTGCCCAATCTTCTTTCCAAGGAGTGGCTGGTGGGTTTAAACCTCCAGTCTTCTGGTTATTAGTCAAATGCTTTAGGCACTAAGCCACCAGAGCTCCATAGATGGATGGATCTATTTCTGGGTTTTCAATTCTGTTCCATTGGTCTATCATTGTACCAATGCCATGCTATTTTGACTATTGTGGCTGTATAGTAGGTTTTAAGATCCGGGAGTGTGAGACCTCCCACTTCGTTCTTCTTCTTCAAAAGTGCTGTTTATCCAAGGTCTCTTTCTTTTCCATACGAAGTTAGTAATTGGTTTTTCCATATCTTTAAAAAATGTTGTTGATATCTGGATTGAGATTGCATTAACTGTGTAGAGGCTTTGGGTAGTATTGACATTTTCACAATGTTCAGTCTTCCTATCCATGAATGAAGCAAGTTCTTCCATTTATATAGATCCTTTGTAATTTCTTGTAGTAGTGCTTTGTAGCTTTCTTTGTATAGGTGTTTTGTGTCCCTGGTAAGATTCACTCCTAGATATTTTATCTTTTTGGTAGCTATTGTAATATGGCATTGTTTCTCTTATTTCTTTTTTGTTGATGTAGAAGAATTCAACTGATCTTTGTATGTTGACCTTGTATCCTGCCACTTTGCTGAACCTCTCTGTTAGTTCCAGTAATTTTTTTGCTGAGTCTCTTGGGTTTTCTCTGTATAGGATCATGTTATCAGCAAATAGAGATAGCTTTACTTCTTTTGCTAATTGGGATCTCTTTTATTTCTCTTTCTTGCCTTATTGCCCTGGTTAGGACTTCCAATACAATGTAAAATAGAAGTGGTGACAGAGGGCATTCTTGTCTGCTTCCCGTTTGTAAGGGGAATGCTTTGAGTCTTTCTCTGCTAACAATAATGTTAGCCATTGGCTTTGCATATATCCTCAAACCAAAACCAAACTCACTCCCTTCAAGTTGAATCCGACTCATAGTGACCCCTTCTTGGGGGTCTCTCTAGAGAAGTACATTGCCCAATCTTCCTTCCAAGGAATTATGTTGCCCAAGAAGTACATTGCCCAAGAAGTACATTGCCCAGTCTTCCTTCCAAGGTGGGTTTGAACTGCCAGCTTTCTGGTTAGCAGTGAAATGCCTTAGGCACTATGCAACCAGAGCTCCCTTTGCATATATACCCTTTGCTATGTTGAGGAATTTCCCTTCTATCCCTATTTTTTTGAGAGTTCTGAACAGGAACAGGTGTCATATTTTATCAAATGCCTTTTCTGAGTCAATTGATATGATCATATGTTTCTTTTGTTTATGTGGTAGATTACATTGATTGTTTTTTTGATGTTTTACCATCCTTGCATACCAGATATGAATTTCACTTGGTCAGGATGTATTATTATTTTTTTTTTTGATATGTTATAGGATTTTATTGAGGATTTTTGTGTCTATATTCATGAGGGATATTGGTCTGTAGTTTTCCTTTTTAGTGGTGTTTTTCCCTGGTTTTGGTATCAGTGTTATGCTTGCTTCATAAAATGAGTTTGGGAGTATTCCATCTTTTTCCATTTTCTGGAATAGCTTGAGTAGTATAGGTGTCAACTCTTCCCTGAATATTTGGTAAAATTCTCCAGTGAAGCCATCAGGGCCAGGATTTTTTCTTGTGGGAAGTTTTTTTTTTTTTTTTTTAATGACCTGTTCAATTTCTTCCTTTGTTATGGGTTGGTTCAAGTGTTCTGTCTCCAACTGGGGTAGTTTAGGTAAGTCTTGTCCATCTCTTCTAGGTTCTCGAATCTGTTGGAGTACAGTTCTTCATAATTTTCTGTCACTATCTTTTATTTCTGCTGCTTCTGTTTTAATGTCACCCTTTTTGTGTATTATTCTTGTTATTTGCATCTTCTCTTTCTTTTCTTTTGTTAGATTTGTCAATGGTTTGCCAATTTTGTTAATCTTTTTGAAGAACCAGCTTCTTGTTTTGTGATTTTCTCTACTTTTATTGTTTTCTGTTTCATTTATGTCTGCTCTGATCTTTATTATTTCCTTACTTCTGGATACTGTAGGATTCTTTTGTTGTTCTTTTTCTAATTGTTGGAGTTGTTGAGTTAGAGTGTTGATTTTGTTTCTTTCCTCTTTTTTGATGAGTGCATTTATTGCTATAAATTTACCTCTGAGTACTGCTTTCACTGTGTCCCATAGGTTTTGGTAAGATACATGTTCATTCTTTGTTTCTAGGAATTCTTTTTCATTTCACTCTTTATTTTGTCTATTACCCCATAGTTTTTGAGCAGTGTATTATTCAACTTACACATATTTGATGTTTTTTCCTTGATCTTTTTATTAATTTCTAATTTTGTAGCATTGTGGTCCAAGAAGATGCTTTGTAGTATTTCCATTTTTTTTTTTTTTTAAATTTATGGAGGCTTGTTTTATGTCCTAACATATGATCTGTTCTGGATAATGATACATGTGGACTAGAGAAGAATATGAATTGTGCTTTTGTTTGGTGGGGTGCTCTATATATGTCTATGAGCCTGAGTTGGTTGATTGAGTTCTTCTGTATCTTTGTTGAGTTTTTTTCCTAGTTGTTCTGTCCCTCTTTGAAAGTGGAGTGTTAAAGTCTCCTACTACTGTTGTAGAGTCATCTAGTTTCCCTTTATATTAATTAATATTTGCTTCATGTACTTTGGCACACTTTCTTGGGTGCATAGATATTTATTATAGTAATGTCTTCTTGATCAATTGTCCATTTCAGCATCATATAGTGACCTTCATTGTCTCTTAATGCTGTTTATCACCTTAAAGTCTATTTGATCAGAAATTAATATTGCCACTCCTGCTCTTTTTTCATTACTATTGGCTTGGTATATTGTTTTCCACCCCTTAACTTTTAATTTGTTTTTAATCTTTGTGTATAAGGTGGGTCTCTTTTAGGCAGCATATTGATGAGTCTTCTTTTCTTATCCAGTCTGCCACATTCTTTTTCTTGATTGGTGCATTTAGTTCATTCAGAATGAGTGTAATTAATGATAAGTATGAATTGATTGCTGTCACTCTGTTTTTTTTTTTTTTTTTTTTTTTTTTTCATGTTGTTGGCATTTCCTTGGTCCATATACTTTTCTGTGCTGAGTTAATTTTGTTGTCTAGTGTTTCCTCTCTTTTCTTCTTTATTGCTGGTTTTGTGCTTATTAAGCCCATATGCTATCCTTCTTTCTGGGTTTAATTAGGGGGGTTGTTAATTTTCTCTGTGGTTATCTAGGAGTGAATTCTTGTCTCTATATTTTTGGAACTGTCTGTTCTATAAGACATTGTCCTGTTTCCTCTCCATTTGGAAGTTTTGTACCTAGAACTTTTATTCCCTCTATTTTCTTTGATGCTGGTGTCATGTGTAGATTGATACCCTTGTTTTTTTTGGGCACAATGTTTTATGGGCTTATTTTGAGCATTTATTTATGATTTTGTTTTAGTGTTGATGTCATGTGTCCTGATTTTGTTGTTCTCTCTTGTGGATTCTCTTTTGGAAGGACTTCCTTAAGCATTTCTTGCAGGGTTGGTCTGTTTTTTTAAAAAACACTTAATTTCTGTTTGTCTGAGAATGTCTTGATTTCTCCCTCATATTTAATGGACAATTTGGCTTAATATAGGATTCTTGGTTGGAAGTTCTTTTCTTTCAGTGTTTTATATATTCCATCCCATTGTCTTCTTGCCTGCATGGTTTCTGCTGAGTAATCAGAACTCAGACTAACTGATTGACCATTGTAGGTGACATTTCATTTTTACTGGGCTGCTCACAGATTCTTTCTTTGTCTTTGGTTTGGAGAGTTTGATTATGATATGTCTTGGTGATTTTCTCTTGAGTCTATCCTGTATGAGGTTCTTTGAGCTTAGACAAATGACTTTTCTTCCTTCATGATATGGGGGGAATTTTCTGTTAGCAAGTCTTCTACAATTTTCTCAGTG
>NW_006921847.1:4027505-4037696 GCF_000298275.1 Orycteropus afer afer | reverse complement strand
CCGTAGGTCTCCTTTTTTTGGTATTTTCACGCAAATTCTTCTGCTAATTGGGGTTTAGTCCAATTCTGTATCCTTCCCTTCAAGGCTCAGGGGTCCACGATTATCTTCTGTGTCTGTGTTAATTGGTTTCCCTTTTCTTTGTTGAAGAGGGTCTGTGCAATCCTTTTAGTTTAGGAAAAATAGTGGTAATTCCAGGGTCAAATAAGGTCACCTCAGCCTTCCCATTACCTACAGATTGTGCATACTCCAGATTTCTGTGAAAATTTATTTTTCTTGGTTATTTCCAGCTTTTAGTTCTTGCTCTGTGTGAATAGTTCAGTATAGGGCTTCTTATCATCTTTCATATACTTACTACATAAATCCAAATATAGAATATAGCATGTTTATTTTTTATAATCAAATGCAAGCACATGCATATACATGCACAAACACTCATAGAAGATATTTGTGTATTAAACTTCACTGAAAATATAGCTAGAACATAAAGACATAGCAAAAAGCTAACTTAAAATAAATATATGATAATTTTATTTAAAAAGAAACCCATAAATATCCCTCAGCCTTTTAGCCACTCAGTTGGTGACAAATGCTCCTGTCAGTTGTTTAACTTTCTTTCCATTCTCCTGTTACCCATTCTTCCCAGGAAGAAACAAACCAACAAATCTGTCTCATTTTCTTTTGTTTGTGAACTTTCAATATGCCTTAAAAATATATTTTACATAATAGCTGCTTGGTTGATATTATTCTAGATAAAGAGTGAAACATATTAGAGAATTGACACCATGAAATCTTTGAAAGAACTTATTGGTTTCGCATGTGAAACTAGGCACTGTTATGCATATATTTTTTTTTTTAGCCCTCATGAAAGCACTATGATTTAGATGTGTTTTCATCCCTGCGTGGTACAAATAGTTACATGCTTCAATACTAACCAGAAAGTTTGTGATTCAAAGCCAATCAGATGTACCTCAGAAGGCAGGGCTGGAGATCTGCTTCTGAGAGGCCACGGCCTCGAAAACCCTATGGAGTCAATTCTACAATACACACATGGGGTCACTGTGAGTCAGAATTGATGGCCATTAAAAGCAACTATTATTTTCAGATGAGGAAATTGAAGTATCAATTATTCAAACAAGAAGAGCATTGGTCAATATTTTGTTAGAAAGTGTGGGAGAAGAAATTTGATCCCAAATACAGGCTTCAAACCTTGGATTATTTTTACATCAACACTTCACTTCTTTAGCTAGATACTTAAATGTAGTTTGTCTGGTGCTTCTCCCCACCACCAATTACATTCCTACTAACTGAGCAGAGGAAGAAGCAGAGCTGTACATTTTCCAGAAAAGCTGCAGCAATCTGGAGGGGAGGAGGAATACAAGATGAAGCTAACGGTCATAGCCAACTGAATGTTGGGAACCATTTTGACAGATGTAACAGCTACTGGCTTTCATTCATCTGCTCATTTGGCAGATGTACCAGCCACTGGTATTATTAACTCCATCCAAAACACAGTTGAATGATGGAGCTAGAGCTAAGAACGAGACAATGAAACTTCTCATTTCACTACAATTCTCTGGACAGTTATTGAGTGGCTGCTGGATTCCTTTGTAAATAAGAACTTTTTAATTTATAGCTACACAGTTTCTCTTTGCAAGGACCTGTTTTTTTTGTCCTGGATGTTTCTTTGTATATAGCTGACCCAGTGATTTGATTTATACTCTGTGACCTTTAGTAACAACTCCAACACAGATTAATAAACTTCAGCCCATCAAGAACGGTACCACTTCAGAGATCTCTGGATAAACCTTTATTTCTTCATATTACTAACAATTCCAAAAAGAATTAAGTTTAACTAGCTACTTTTTCTTACATTTAATTTTTCCCAAAGCTGGTGAATATTGTGAATATCATCATAATGCAAATGCAATTAGTTTGCTAACAGTTAAATAAAAAATTAGTTATACTTGGGAGACTTTTTTCATGTAAATTTTAACTTCAAAATAAGTATTTTTAAAGGAATTTTCAATTATGCATAAAATAAAGAAGTGTCAATAAAAAATATATTTTTTTTTTCCATAATTACCAAACAGAAGACATTTATGTAGCACTTTCTTTTTTTCTTTGGGGGCATTCTTATTCTCTGTGTAGTTTTCATAGCCAGCTATCACTCCTCATTCCTCACTGTGTGTAAAAGAGGCCAGTCTTATTTCTCCGTATCATGTATGATGTTCACAGTAGGTAAGCAGTCTGATCAAGGTTACATGAGCTTCAGAATCTTAGCATAAACATAGAGTTATAAAGTACTTAGTATAATGCCTGACATTTAATAAACTTTGAGTAATTGGAAGCTGTCACCCTGAATATTCAAGTAGTTATCACATGTCTTTCTCTTTTATAGGAATCCAGAACCTAGAAAACTACATATACATATATTTAAGCAAAAAAAAAAAAAAAAAAACCCACAAGATTATGTGTAAAATTTGGGGCCTAAACATTCAATTTATTTTTGATTGTTTTGTTCCTTTCATCCTCTATCATAGTACCTATTTAGGTACCTACATAAACAGAAGCATATAATTTTTCTGTATCTTACACTACACAAATGGGAAACATTAACACTAAACTGTTTCCTTTGGAATTGCTTCTTAACAGTTTAGTGTATTTTAGGCTAATTACTCCAATGGCACAGTTTCATTTCAAAGGAACAGTGAGGTATTTCCACACACATGGATTCAACACTTATTTCTTGGGCAGCATTTCTTCTTTTCTATACTGGCCATAGAGCAGAAGTATTCATCAGAACACTGAAGACATTTGTTGAATTTCACCCATATTTAAAGGGCAGACATAAAGTTTCATTTTTTGCTAACAAAAACAGGGATGGGAAGTAGTCTTAGGAATAGACGACAGTTGACAGCTTCTGCAAACAGCCACTGTGAGTCTGCAGCTGGTGACAATGCCTAATGCTGCAGCTTCATGGACTTGTACTGGCGGTGGGCCAAACTGCCTGTTGGAATTCAAAGAACCCATCTGGATAAAGCTCCCCTGACATGGACATGAATGGAGATCACAGACTGGCCCAGTCCTTCAGATTCTATGCATTGTGCACCTTTTATAAAGAGCAGGCCATGATACTGACAAAAGAGAAAGAAATTATATTTATTTTGACAGATCTTTTTTCCTATTTCTATATATATAAGGGAAGAGACAGATATCAACATGCAAGTGCAGAAAAATGGAGCAATTCTTTATACCTTGAGCGTAAATTGTGTTTATGTGTACTTTTTATGTTTATTTTCGTAAAAACTGATTTTTCTGAATAATTTAAATTAGGGATTTTAAGAGGATAGTGTTAGGAAATGGGACACTTACATGAAAAGAAAATAATGTTTTATTGTTTGAGCATTGTTCATCAGCTTTAGGAAGACATTAGATAAATAGTTGGAAAATATGATGGTGTATGCCTTTGTTCCTCCACTTTAAAGAGTGCAAGGGGAAACTTTAGGAAGCTACCCAGTAGGAAGGGCAGTGCATCTCTCCAAGCTGCAAAACCAACTGCTGCATGCACAGGAGCACCACTCCATGCATCAGGCTGTGGGAGCACCAACCAAACCAAACCCACTGCCATCAAGTTGATTCTGACTCACACCGACTCCATAGGGTTTCCAAGGTAGTAAATTTTTACAGAAACAGACACCCTCATCTTTCTCCCAGACAGCTTTTTGGTTAGGAGCCCAATGTCTTAACCACAGTGCCACCAAAGTTCTTTCTGGGAGCTCTAGTACATTACAGAACATCAAGATTGACAGACACAGTGGCTTCAATGATGGGCTCAGGTATACCAAGGATCGTGAAGCTATCACAGGACTGGCAGCATTTCATTCTGCTGCGCATATGGTCACTATGAGTTGTAGATGACTCGATGGCATCTAACAACAACAACAACAACAAAGACTGAGGGAGAAATCTTTTCACAAAAAACCATATTTGGATGGAAATATCTGGATCATAGCAAGAGGTTTCTGAACTCGTCTTGGACAGTCTCAGAACTCATTCCATTGTGTCTTCCAGTTAACATTAGTCACTACCCTGTATCAGTCAGGATGTTGTTATTGTTGTTACGTGCCATCGAGTCAGACCCGACTCATAACGACCCCTCCTTGGGTTTCCGAGGCAGTATCACTACGGAAGTAGATTGCCCCATCTTCCTTCTGAGGAGTGGCTGGTGGGTTTGAACCACCAGCCTTCTGGTTAGCAGTCAAGTGCCTTAGCCACTATTAGGGTAGGTTATATGTTAGTGCCAAACGATTTCAAGTTCCCTATGGCTAATATCAACAGAGACTTAGTGCTCACTCATATAATGTGGCCACTTTAGGTCCAGTGCGACTGGTCCAGTCAATTCTTTCTCCAAAATACATTCCAGGTATTGGTTTTAAGGTTATGTGTCATCTTGGCTGAGTCTGATTTTGAGTGGCTAGGCAGCTGGAAGTAGTTATTCCCCATGACGAGATTGATAATCAATTCCATAGTGGAATCTTCAGTGAGCAGTTGAGTAGCTCTTTTACGGATGTAGTTAGTCTTCTTCCAGTGTATAAGAAGATGTGTTGAGAAAGGTCTGTGCAGCTTTTTGGCATCCTTGGATCCTGCATTGCCTGAGTCTTCATTCAGTAGCCTGCCAAGTTTCCTGCAAATCTTGGGATTGTCACTGGACTTGAACTAGTGACCTGCCATGTTGTTTGATAATCTTGGGGCTGTGCCAATTTATTTGTCAATCTTGGGTTGTGAGCTTCAGCAGCCAGCAGCTGCCTGAGCTAAGAGATGCCTCAGCTTCAGTGGGCAGGGAGAGAGAGACAGCGCTGAAGCCTAAAAGTTGTGGGGCTTTCAACCAGCCCCCTACAGCTAGCACTTTGAGCTTGGACTTTTAACCTCCTAAATTGTAAGAGAATAAATTGCTGTTTGTTAAAGCCATCCCATTTGTAGTATCTTCTGTTGGAGTGGCACTAGAGAACCAAAATACTAGGTTTTCTTCCCCTTGGAATCCAGACTGATGGAGCCAGATCAATCTGGAACAGTACTGGTTATTGCAACACAGGGAAAGAAGGTGTGGCAAACTATAGTCTTGCTCTGAAAACTTCTGCTCTGAAAAGACATTTCTTTGTTTACATTTTTTTTTATTTGGACAAAGCAAGTCATGTGGTCACACCAGGGTTCAAGGACTGTACAAACTCCCATATTAGAGTCTTCCTAAAGACATAAACTTGCTTATTTTACACCATTATCCTATGTTCCCTAAAATAACCTTATCTGTATGCTCCTTAACTTTCCCAAAGCTTTCCTCTACCCCTTCTGCAACTCTTACTTAATGATCTGAAAAGTCTTTGTATTTTCAACAAGTTCTCAGAACAGCTCTTGAAGGTGAATTGATATCTACATTTATTCATTCACCATCTTTGTAGCCAAACATCCCCCTTTACACTCCTTTTGAAAACATCCTTTCTGTTCCTTTTCAATACTTGGCATCAGCTGTAATACACTTTCCTTTTCCTAATTCTCTTTAAACATTCCTAGAGAGCCCTTATCATTCTGAGAGGTTTCGCTCTGTCATACTGTACTGCCATGGTATTTGGCGGCCTCCATAACAAGGATAAACCATCCAAAACCCTGGCATTGATCTTTGTGGTTTGTCATCTCCAATGTACTTTTGCTTTATACTGCCAAACCACTTGCTCCTGTGGTTTCACCAAGGACTTTGTTATCACCAGCAAAATTGCTTTACTTCCCAAATATTGATTTTCAATATTTCTTTTCTGAGTACCACCATCCTTATCCTAGTCTCTAGTTCACTGGTTCAGATCTTCTTTATTTAACCATTCTTCAAATTTACAGAAAACTCCTATCAGTATATGACAGCAATTTCTCACTGTCATCTGCCCCCTCATGTTTCACGTTTCTGTTTATCTAGTCCAGTCTCCTCGAGCTATTATAATAATTGCTCGCTAGAAAACATAACTTCCTTTGTGTTACTCATCCAACATTTGTCCTATTAAACTCTGCTCTGGATAAACTCTTATATCTTCTTTTCTCATGCTTGCAATTCAGTCGTTTAGAGTTTACTTGAGAAAACTACATAAATGAGATGACTGTTATCACTTTAAATTCATGATTACAAATTCCAAATTGGGCCTGAATAGTGCAAGGCAAGCCCGTATTTCATATGTAGATTGGCTTCCCTGCTTCTAGAGACCATGATTCTATGCTTTCCCATTGCTCAAGCCTCCTATACTCTCTCCTCTACCTTTACCCTTAAGTACCACTCAGATTTTAGAACCTAGCAGTCATTCTTGATTTCTCTTTTTACCTCATTCTCCCCAAACCACTTACAAATAAGTCCTCTCAATTCTCTCTTCAAAATATATTCCAAATTGCTTGAATTTTTTATGTCCACTGTATCTCTTTTAGTTCAGGTCTCTGGCCTACTACTATGTCATCCTCCTCACCGTTGTTGTCTTTAGATGCTGTCAAGTTGGTTACACAGCAACTCTGTGTAGAATAGAATGAAACACTACCTGGTCCTTCACAATCATTGCTATGTTTGAACTCATTGTTGCAGTCATTGTGTCAACCTATCTCATTGAGGATCTTCCTCCATTTTAGCTCACCATCTACATTGCCAAGCATGATGTCCTCGTATGCGGACTATTCCCTCCCAATAACATGTCCAAAGACATGATCAAAAGTCTCACTATCCTAACTTTTAAGGAACATTCTGGCTGTACTTCTTCCAAGAAAGATTTGATCATTCTTCTGGCAGTCCATGGTATAGTCAATATTCTTCACTCACACCATAATTCAAAGACACTAATTCTTCCTCGGTCTTCATTATTCATTGCCCAGCTTTTGCTTGCATACGAGATGATTGAAAATACCATGCTTGGATCAGGTGCACCTTAGCTCTCAAAGTGACAGCTTTGCTTTTTAACACTTTAAACAGGTGTTTTGTAGTAGATCTGTGCAATGCAATATATTGTTTTATTTCTTGACTGTTATTTCCAGGAGCATTGATTGTGGATCCAAGTAAAGTGAAATCTTGATAAAGTCATTATTTTCTCCATTTATACTGATGCTGTTTATAGGTCCAGTTGCCAGGATTTTCATTTCTTTGTATTGGAGTGTGATGCATACTGAAGGCCATAGTCTTTGATCTTCATCAATAAGTGCTTCAAGTCTTCTTCACTTTCAGCAAGCAAAGTTGTATCATCTGCATATCGCAAGTTGTTAAGGAGTCTTCCTCCAATCCTGATGACACATTCTTCTTCATATAGGTCAGCTTCTTGGAGTATTTGGTCAGCATACAGATTGAATAAATGTGGTACAGATTGAATAAATATGGTGAAAAGATATAACTCTGATGCTTTCCTTTCCTGATTTTGAAGAATTAAGTTTCTCTTTGTCCTGTGAGTACAGCTGTCTCTTTGTCTTTGTTCAGATTCCACATGAGCACAGTTAAGTGCTTTGGAATTCTCATTCTTCGCAATGTTATCCATAATTTGTTATGAGCCATGCAGTTGAATACCTTTGCATAGTCAATAAAACACAGGTAAACATCTTTCTGGTATTTTCTGTTTTCAGCCAAGATCCATCTGACATCAGTACTGATATCCCATATTCTATACTCACTACTGAACCCAGCTTGCATTTCCATTGTTTATGTATGGCTGCAACTGTTTTTTAATTATTTCTTGCAAAATTTAACTTGTGTGTGATATTAATGATTTTGATCAATAATTTCCGGATTCTATTTTGTCCACTTTCTTTGATATGGACATACATGTGGATCTCTTTCAGTCAGTCAGCCAGGTTGCTGTTTTCAAAATTTCTTGCCATAGATGAGTGAGAGCTTCCAGTTTTGCCTATGTTTATTGACACATCTCAACTGGTAAATTCCTGAAGCTTAGTTTTTCACCAGTGCCTTCAGTGTAGCTTGGACTTCTTTCACTACCACTGATCTTTGATCATATGTTGCTCCTAAGATGATTAAACATTGGCCCATTCTTTTTGTTACCATGACTCTTTGAATTGTTTATCTTCTTCTGATACTTCCTATATTGCTCAATATTTTCCCACAGAATCCTACGATATTGCAACTCAAGTATTGAATTTTTCTTCAGTTCCTTTAGCTTGAGAAATGCCCAATGTGTTTTTCCCTTTTGGTTTCTTCATACAATTTCATTATACTTGACTTTGTCTTCTCGTACCACACATGGGATTCTTCTGCTCAGCTCTTTTATGCCATCATTTCCTCCATTAACATTAGCTAGTCTACATCCAAGAGCAAATTTCAGATTCTCTTCTGATATTCTTTTATTTTTTTCCTGTCTCTTCAATGAGCCTTTGCTCTCTTAATGTATGGTACCCTTGATGTTACCCAACAACTCATCTGGTCTTTGGTCATTAGTGTTCAGTGTATCAAATCTATCCTTGAGATAGTCTCTAAATTCAGATAGGATATACTCAAGGTCATACTTGGGGAATTGTTTTCATTTTCTTCAGCTTCAACTGGAATTTGGGTAGAAGCAATTGATATTATGTTCCACAGTTGGCCTTGTTCTGATTGATGATAGTGAGCATCTCCATCATCTCTTTCCATAGATGTAGTTGGTTTGATTCTTATATATTCCATCTGGCAAGGTCCACATATATCTCCACTGTTTCTGTTGCTGAAAAAGGTTTAAGCAATGAACAAGTTGTTAGTTTTGCAAAATTCTATCATGCCATTTCTAGTGTTATTTCCATCACAAAGGTCATATTTTTCAACTATTTGTCTTCTTTGTTTTCAACTTTCACATTCCAATCACCAGTAATTATCAATGCATCTTGATTGCACATTCAATCAGTTTCAGACTACATAAATTGGTTAAAGCCTTCAATTTCTTCTTTTTTGGCATTAATAATTGGTACATATATTTAAATAATAGTCTTATTAACTGGTCTTCCTTGTAGATGCATGTATATTATCCTATCACTTACAGCCTTGGACTTTAGGATAGATCTTGAAATGTTCTTTTTTGACAGTAAATATGATGCTATTCCTCTTCAATTTGTCATTCCCAGCACAGTAGACAATATGATTGTCCAATTCAATATGGTCACTACCAATCAATTTCAGCTCACTAATTCTATGACATCTATCTTTATATATTCCATTTCATTTTTGATGAATTCCAATTTTTTCTAAATTCATACTTCGTAAGTTATATGTTGTTGTTGTTAGGTGCCATTGAGTCATCTCCAGCTCATAGCAACCTTGTGTACAACAGAACGAAACACTGCCCGGTTCTGTGCCAGCTTCATAATCCTTGCTGTACATGAGCCAATTGTTGCAACCACTGTGTTATAGATTCTATACTCCAATTATTAATAGATGTTTGCAGCTATTTCTTTGCATTTTGAGTCACATCAACAAATGAATGTCATGAAAGCTTTATTCCATCAATGTCATTAAGGTGTACTCTACTTTGATGAGGCAACTCTTCCCCAGTTGTATTGTGAGTACCTTCCAAAATGAGGAGCTCATCATTTGGCATTATATCAGACAATGTTCTTCTACTATTCATAAAGTTTTCACTGGCCAATTTTTTTTTTTTTTTTTTAAATAAGTTGATTGTCTCTGGTCCTCCTTCATAGTGT
This sequence comes from Orycteropus afer afer, assembly GCF_000298275.1. NCBI lineage: Eukaryota > Metazoa > Chordata > Mammalia > Tubulidentata > Orycteropodidae > Orycteropus > Orycteropus afer. Next base: position 4,028,009 of record NW_006921847.1, on the reverse strand, counting down.
GTCTTAGTTTGGAAGCTCTGCTAAAACCTGTTCACCATGGTTGATCACACTGGTATATCAAATACTGGTGATATAGCTTCCAGCATCTCAGCAGCAAGCAAGCCACAACAGTAGAACAAACTGACTAACAAGGGGCTACCCTCTTCAGTAGTTTCTCCATTTTCACTGCTGTGTCCTCAATTCTCCACAAAAACAATAAAAATGATCTTCTAAAAAGGTTACTAAGATCACACCATTACCTTACTTAAAACCATTACATGTTTATCTCATACTATACTCATAATGTACATATACTCATCCTCTCATCCCCAAAATAAAATCAAAATTTCTTATTCCAGTTTACCAGACTCTCAATGATTGGAGCTTTGGATCCTTATTATTGTTATTGTTATTATTATTTTTAATTTATTGTGATTTTGGTGAAGATTTACAGAGCAAATTCACTTTCCATACAGCAGTTCACATATACTTTGTCTCATGTCATTGACCACAGTTTACCACAAT
>NW_006921847.1:3997088-4007179 GCF_000298275.1 Orycteropus afer afer | reverse complement strand
ACCTCCTGAAATGGATGAAGATCAACCAGTTCTTTTTGGTACAATGACTCTGTGTAGTCCTTCCATCTTCTTTTGATGCTTCCTGCATCATTCAATATTTGCCAATAGAATCTTTCAATATTGCAACTCGAGGCTTAAATTTTTTTTCTCAGTCCTTTCAGCTTGCAAAATGCTGAGCTTGTTCTTCCCTTTTGTTTATCTAACTCCAGGTCTTTGCACATTTCATTATAGTAATTGTCTTTGTCTGCTTGAGCTGCTTTTTGAAATCTTCTGTTCAACTCTTTTATGTTGTCATTTCTTCCATTTGCTTTAGCTCTACTTTGCTAAAGGGCAAGTTTCAGAGTCTTTTCTGACATCCATTTTGGTCTTTTCTTTCTTTTTCATCTTTTTAACGGCCTTTTGCTTTCTTCATGGATGATGCTCTTGATGTCATCCCAAAATCTTCTGGTTTTCAGTCATTAGCATTCAATGCATCAAATCTGTCCTTTAGGTGGTCTCTAAATTCAGGAGGGATATATTCAAGGTCATATTTTGGCTCTTGTGGACTTGTTTTAATTGTCTTCAACTTCAAGTTGAACTTGCATATGAGCAGTTGATGATTGTTCCACAATCAGCTCCTGGCCTTGTTTTGACTGAAGCTGTTGAGCTTTTCCATCATCTCTTGCCACAGATGTAGTCAATCTTATTCCTGTGTACTTCATCTGGGGAAGTCCATGTTTATAGCTGTCATTTGTGTGAAAAAAGGTATTTGCAAGGAATAAATCATTGATCTTGCAAAATTATATCATGCTATCTCCAGCATTATTTCTGTCACCAACGCCAAATTTTCCAACAACCGGTAATTCTTATTTGTTTCCAACTTTTGCATTCCAATCACCAGTGATAAGCAACATATCTTGATTGTATCTTAGGTCAACCGCAGAAAGTGATCAAAATCTTCAATTTCCTCATCTTTGGCTCTGGTGGTTGATGCATAAATTTGAATAATAGTAGTATTAATGGGTCTTCCTTTTAGACGTATGGATGTTATCCTATCACTGACAGCATGGTACTTCAGGACAGGTCTTGAAACATCTTTTGTGATGATGAATGCCATGCCATTCATCTTCAATTTGTCATTCTCAGCATAGTAGACCATATGGTTGTCTGATTCAAAATGGCCAAAACCAGTCCATTTCAGGTGGACCTTTATGCGTTCCATTTCATTTTTGACAACTTCCAATTTTCCTAGATTCATACTTCATACATTCCATGTTCTGATTATTAATGGATGTTTATAGCTGTTTCTCCTTTGAGTCATGCCATGCCAGCACACAGAGGTCCTGAAAAACTTACTTAACCCATATCATTAAGGTTGGTTCTACTCTGATGAGGCAGCTCTTTTCCAGTCCTATATTGAGTGCCTTCTGACCCAACAGGCTCATCTTCCTGCACTGTGTTGGAAAATGCTTCCAAGCTATTCATAAAGTTGCCCAGTAATATATCAGACAGTATTTCTCTGCTATTCATAAGGTTCTCCCTGGCCAATTTTTGAGAAGTGGATTGCTTCCTCCTTTTTCCTATTCTATCTTAGTCTGTAAGCTGTGTTGAAACCTATACACCATGTGCAACTCTGCTAACATCTGAAACACCAGTGGCACAACCTCAAGTCTCACAGCAACATACAGGCCTCACAGGATGACAAACTGACAGACAAATTTATCTCCCTTAGCTGTTGGAAACCTCTGCACCCTCCCCTTACCTTATTCCTACCTGCAACCTGCCATTCTGTGGTCCTGGCCACTCCCTCCTTTTCCTAGCTCTAGGGGCCTTGGGGCCTTCCTTGCCTCCCACCCCCTTTTTACCTAGATATCCTGCCACTCCTGAGATCCCTGAGGCTGCTCCTGCTCCCTCCCTTTCCTGGCTTCTGGTAGTCCTGGGCATTTCTTGGTGTTCCCTTGGTTTACAGATTGTTCTTGACATGGCATCTCTCTTCCCTCTGTGTGATTCTGTCTCTATGTCTGTTCTCTTATTTTATTAGACACCACTCGGATGAGATCAGGAGCCACCATACTCAGGCATGACTTAACTGATATCTAATAATATCTCCAAAGAAAAATTTTACTTCCAAACAAAGTTATATTCACAAGGTACAGAACTTAGCACTTTTTGGGGGGGAGGGGTGGAGGGAGCACATTCAATCTGTAATAGTTTACCCTCTGGCCTCCCAATTGTCATGTCATTCCCACATACAAAATACTTTCACCCTATTTTAAGATCTTCAAATTCTTAATCAACTCTGAGTCCAAAATCTCATCTTCTGAATTGTCAGATATGGGCGAGACTCTGGATATGGTCTGTCATGGAACAAACTTTCTATCTGCCTACTGTTTTCAATTCTATTCTACTCTGTCCTTCCTTGCCCTACCCTATGCTATCCTATCCTTTCTATTCAGTTCTACCTAGAGTGCAATTTATCTGCCTACAAAGTACAATGGTGGAACAAGCATCATGTAAACATTGCCATTTCAAAAGGGAGAAAATGGAGGGAAACAAGGGGTCATTGGTACCATGTATGTATGAAAAACAGCAGGTCAAATTTCATTAGTTCTCCAGCCTTGAAAATAATTCTCTATCAGCCAGGCCTGACAGAGACCCCACCCTCTAGATTTTGATTAGCAGTGTCTTGGCCATTGGTATTAGATCCAAAACCTTTGCCTGGGTGTTGGCCCCATGGGTTTGGGCTGTGGCTCAACTCTGCTTTCCTGGACCACTGGAATGGCAGCCTTGCCCCCTTAGCTTTGAATGGTGGCCTCATTTTCTGTGCTGACTGGGCAGCAGTCACATCTAATAGTACCAAAGAGGTGCACCCCCATTCTCTGAAGCTGAGGTGTTGATCCTGCCCTATGGAACAAATGAAGCAGCAACCCCCCCTCCCAGATCCATGCTAGCAGTCTTGAACTGGCTTCTGAACTGTTCCCAGGATCATCATTTCCTTTTCTTGAAGGACAGTAGGTGTTCAGGGCCAAGTAGCTCCATAGGCTCATTTTCTTCCTGTAGAATTCCAGTAATGAAACAGCTTTCCTTTATTTTCTCCTGCCTCTCTTTGTTTTAGTCTAAGCTGTTGTCTTATACTGAATTCTCTAGAGAAGCAAAACCAGTGAAGCTTATATTTAGAGAGAGAATGAAAAATAAAGAGAAAGAGAAATTTATCTCAGGAAATAGCTCACACAGTTGTAGAGGTTATTAAGTCCCAAGTTTGTAGTTCAAACATTAAGCTGGAGGCATCTCCTGACTCACACAGCTGCAGGGGCTGATGAACCAGAGAATGGCAGACAGAATATCAGCTGCTGGCTTTGGTGGATGATGAATCCAAGATTGGCAGGTAAAATGGCAGATTGCTGGCTCACGGCTGCCAAGGCAACAATCCCAAAATCAACAGGCCACTGGTTCAGCTCCAAGTACTGGAGATGATGAGGTAGATGCAGGATCCAGATCCAGAAGAAAGCCAGAGAATGTTCCCAGGATGTCCATACATATATTGGAAGCAGGTCACACCCTGAGGAAATTCCCTTTCAACTGAGTGCCTGCTCACAGAACATCTCATCATGGAGGTGATTATATCACAACTGCTTAAAACACTTAGAATCATGGTCCAACCAAGTTGACACACAACCTTAACTATCACAGCTATCAATGTTTCTGTTGAGGTGGTTGATGGGTCCATGGTTGAAGGTCACATGCTTCATTGGTTGTACAGCCACTCCCTTGAGGTTATCTTCAGAGCATGCTTTTTCAAATTTTACAACATGGATAGACTGAAAATTCTCCAAATCTTCAAGTTCTGGCTCCCTTTTCCTTAGCAGTTTGTTCCTCAACTTCTCTCTTTCCTCCTATATTTTACTATAAGGAGCAATGAGAACCTGGACTGAATATTCAAGATTTTGCTTAGAAATCTCCTCAGTTAAACATCTAAGTTCACCATTTACAAATTTTACTTTCCATAAATCATCAGAGCATAATTCAGCCAACTTGCCAAAACTCATCCTCCAGGGACAAGGAAAGTACATTGATTAAGGACTGTTCTGCTATCTGGAAGAGATTGACGTTTTTGCCTTTATTAAAATTTCAGTATATATTCTTTTAAAATTGTTCACAAAATTCTGTTTTATTCTTCAAGTATAAACAGGTACTATTATATCAGTCAGGAGCTCTGGTAGTGTAGTGCCTAAGGCACTTGACTGCTAACTAGAAGGCTGGCAGTTCAAACCCACCAGCCACTCCTCAGAAGAAAGATGGGGCCATCTACTTCTGTAGTGATACTGCCTTGGAAACCCAAGGAGGGGTCGCTATGAGTCGGGTGCGACTCGACAGCATATAACAATAACAAACAACATTATATCAGTCAAAATATGCAGTTGCTGTCAAGTGAATTCTGACTTATGGAAACCTCCTGTGTGTCAAAGTAGAACTTTGCTCCATATAGTTTTCAGTGACTGACTTTTCAGAATTAGATTGTCAAGACTCTTCTGAGCACCTATGTTTGGACTTGAGCAGTCAACTTCAAGTTAGCAGCTGCACTTGTTAACTATTTGTAAAACTCTAATCAAAGATGTGGCAATACAGATCTGGCTGTAATTCAGAATTGGTATGGACAAGTGATTGGTCTATGAATCTTGTTTTCTCCCTTTTTGAGTAGGATGTCTATGGTTGTTCTCTTGTTCCTGTCTCAATATTGCATGTTAGGTATATGAGGGAAGAGATAACTTGACTCAGGAGTTGACAAATTTTCAGATACAGAGGAGCTACACCTTGTGAGCCTCATTCATGCCTAGATATAATTTAGATGGTGAGAGTCTCATCTTTGGTCTTGATTCTGTAACGGGATGAGACTTTGGGGATTCTTGAGAAAGGCTGGGAATATTTGGCATGTGGAATGACTGCAAAATGGCTACAAACTGTTGGTCACAATTTTCATAAAGAGCTGGAATTTATGCCTTCCCTCCTATTTTTTTTTTCTCAGATGGTCTGTGAAGACTTAACCAATATACAGTGTTTAAAATAGTAATATGTCTGTTTTAGACCTAGCCACAAAGAAGACTGGAAAATTCTACCTTTTTGCTCTTGAAATTCTTGCACCTGGGTTACTCCTTCTCAGAATCCAGCCTCTATGCTTTCAGAAATCCCAGACACATGGAACAACAACTTATAGGTATGGCTGACAATCAGCATGTATATTGCCAGCCATCAGTGAGTCATTGGGCCCCCTTAATGACCACAGGCCCAGCTAACATCATATGGAACAAAAGAATTACCAGCTAATGCCAGCCAACACACAGCATCATGGGAAATAATAATACGGTTGCTATTTTAAGACACTATGTTTTGAGGTAGCTTGTTTTGCAGTAATAATTGAATGACTCTATAATATGGTTACACAGGATTTTTATTCCTATTTTCCTGGTTGCAGCAGAAATAATTTTTGTAAAAGTTCTGCTATTAAATATTTCTCCTATTGGCATAATAATAATAAGAATAAGAATCTTTTTCAAAGTTTTTGACTCAATAATCTAAAAAAATCTATAATCAAGTGAATATGTTATTTTTACAAGATGATTATTTAATAACAGTTATTTCAGTACGAGAAAAGGAATTTGTAGTTACAAATTATTTTTAATAGGTGCTTAGCATTTAGAGGGAGCTCTGGTAGCATAGTGGCTAATAGCATTTAGATAAAAAAATTATTTGTTTCAATATTACAGATAAACAGGAAAGAAAAAATGTTATTACTTGTACAAACTGTCTTTAGTTTCCAAAGTGTAAAATCAAAAAAAAGAAGTAGAAGAAGATTTAAGAAGAAAAATGTTGGTGAAGAAACAGTTCTTGCCATTTTGCAGTGATGAGAATTGTATAGCAATTTTTACTCCACATCTCATTTTCTTCTGAATTGAGTGAGTGTAAAATTCTCCAAGTATATTATACCCACTCTTCACTTATCAGTGTGTTTAGGTTCCAAAGACCAGGTTGTTTTGCAAAAAATCAACGTTATGTGAAAATGGAAGATGACCATATCAGATCAAAATGAAGGATGACTACATTATTACCTAATTGCCAAATTACATCATCACAAAACTGTCAAACTATATCATTACACAATTGTCAACCCATTGAAATAATAACAAATGCCTAAAACCTAGACATTCATTACTACCAGGCATGCATTTTTAATATGCAATATAGTTGGATAGTAGATTTTTTCCTCTTATTGTAAATATGAAATGTCAGATAATAAGATAGTTGATAAGTAAGTAGATATATTATCATAGTTTCACTACTATTTCATTTTTAGAACTTATAATGACAATATTCTCATTCTGTATTACATATTATTTGCTTTTACACAGACGTCACCTGCCTCAGGGCTTTGGACACATGTAGTGACCTATAATTAGTCAAGGGCACCACAGATACTTAGTTTCCTATGGCTACTGTAACAAATACCACAAACTGAGTGGCTTATAACAAGAGAAATTTATTATCTCACCCTTCTGTAGACTGAGAATCCAAGATTGAATGTCAATCATGTTGAATTCTTCTGCGCATCAGAGGAAGAATGTGCTCCATGCTTCTGGTAGATGCAGGCATCCTTTGGGTTTCAGCTGCAGCATTACATGGGGTTCTTCTTTCTGTCTCTGTATCTCTTCTCCTTTTTTTTTTTTTTTAACAAAGACACCAGTCATATAGTATTAGGACCATTCTAGGTCCTCATGCTAACCTAACTGATAACATTTTTAAAGACCGTATTTCCAAGCAAAGTCACATTCACAGGTACAAGAGTTAGAAAACCAACATACATTTTAGTGGACACTACTCAGTTCAAAACAAATACCAAACACTCTGAATACTAGATAAAATGCTACAAAACAAAAAGCTGTTCTGCTATACACACACACACACACACAGACACACATGTGTCCCTGATAACAAACACTGTGCTAATAAATATGGTTAGAAGGAGGGTAAGGAGAGCAGGCCATAGGGTAAAATAGAGAGAGGAGAAACCTGAGTAGATCAATCCTTGGTTATACCTTAATGGCACTTTTCTGCATGTAAGTCCGTTTGCATGTGCCCTCCCATAGTACACAAGAAATTTTTCATAGGTGGTGTATTGCCTAAAATATTTGACTGTTCATCAAAAGGTTGGTGGTTCAAACTCACCAGCCACTCCTTGGAAGGAAGATTGGGCAATCTACTTCAGTAGAGATACCTCCTCGGAAACCCAAGGAGGGGTCACTATGAGTCAGAAACTACTCAACTTCAGTAAGTTTTTTTTTTTTTTTTTTTTTTGAGTTAAGTACCCTTTGTCAGATTTAATATTCCAAGTGTTTAATGACAACGTCAAGCAGAGGATTAAGATACAGAGGAGAATGATTAGAAGGCGTTTGATACTCATTCATGGCATTGGGCTTCCACCTTACTTACACTACTTCTTAATTTGGCAGCCTATTAAATCATTTCCGATATATTGAAAATTCCAACACTCAGTCTATAGACCAGACCAATTAAATCAGCATCTGAGTATAAACTCAAAATTGTATATGTTTAAAAACCCCTTCCGTGCAATTTCTGTGTAAACGTTTCAGAGATTCCTTGCCTTTATCATCAAGAAAGAATAAACAAAAAATCCCTTTTATCTTTGACCTCACTCACCTATATCCAATTAACAGAAAAGTTGGTTATGGAATAAAAATGCTATAGGTTTCCATTTCATCTGGGTGAAATTTCATGATCACCTAAACAAATAAGCACTGACACATCAAATTCACAGATTTTGCGCAAAAAACAAAATTGAAATAGATCAATCTATTAAGATCCTAAGGAACATCTAACAATAGGTTGAAATTTGCTTAACATATTCACATTGATATTTAAGGAATGTGGTTACTTTGAAAATTTAGTGAGTGTCCTAATGTTTACAAATTAGTATTTTTTAACATCATGGCTTGGTATCGCCTAGCTGCCTTTATTTGCATTCTATTAACATAAATCTAGAAAGACAGTTCATATGTGTGAGACAACAAAAACAGTGATATCTATCCATCTATCTATCTATCTATCTATCTATCTGTCTGTCTATATATATATATGTTTACTAACTCACCACAGATAATAAGGTCAAAGGGAATAGCTAAAGCACTGTTATATTGACATTAAATAATAATTTATCTCAACCTTCCATCTGTGGGAAAGATATGAGCAGTTTATTTTGCATGATATCAGAATTTTACAGGAGAGAAAAGTAAACAAATTATTGAAAAAATTATTTTAAATAGAACATTTTGAAAGCTTTGGATATCATTGCCTATTTTGATTATTTTTAGAAATTATCTACAAATCTAAGGTCAATTTCAAAACAACAAAAAAGATAATTAACAAACTTTAAATTATTTTTTTAAAAAATAATGCTATAGATACTCTGCTGTGGGAGCTAAGAGGAGTACCTAACCTAACCTACAGAAGTTGGAAATGTCTCCTTATCCCAGTGCTGTCAATTTGTAAGAGAATATTATGGGATGAAAAGAAGCAAATTATGTCCACAGTCCTTATACTATTCTAGGCAAAGGAAATATTAATTTGTGTGAAGACATGTGTGAGCTAAACAGAGCAAATCAAATAATGGGAAATGAGACAAAATGGTAAAACTAAAAGGTTCAGTGAGAAAGAGTTAAGTGAAAGGCAAGAGAGTAGTTTGGACACAGTCATGTAGGACATGATGTTAAAGATTATGTGTTTTATCAAAAAGATAGACTTTTTTTTCCCCAGTGAATATCGTTTATTTCCAAGTTTTAAGGTCTACAACCTCTTTTGATAAGAAACTTCAAGAAAAACCAAGCAGAAATACCTAACCCTCAATCCAACCCATTAAAACTTAAGTTATTTCTGCTTAATTTTTCTTCAGTAAAGCAACTTGACCAAAATAACAAGATGCACATGAGAAAGTAGGTTTTTCCATCATCTTGTTTATTTCACTCATGACTGGCCATCAGACCAGCCAAACAGGGGTTGGTAAACAAGGGCTCTAGAGTTGGGTGCCTGTTTTTCTAAATAAAGTTTTATTGGAGCATAGCCAGGCTTATTCCCTTATGCATTGTCTATGGCAGCTTTCACTCTACAAGGCAGAGTTGAGTAATTTTAACAGAGATGATAGACCTGCAAAGCCTAAATTATTTACTATTTAGCCTTTAAAAAAAGTTTGGTGACCCTTTCCATTACCAAAGCAATCACAAAACTATCAAAACATTATAAATTATAAAAATACAGATTTCTGTATTAATATATAAATATCTTCATTCAGATTCCAGGGACCTAAGAACAGGCAGCGAGGTAGGAAGCAGGGAGAGGACAGAAAAGTCAAAGGGGACCAGAACAGATTGAGGAGTCAGCCACAGGGACCCAGGTCAGGAGAGGGAACCCAGGCCACCCCCCACAAGCAGCGAGGTGGGAAGGCAGGGAGAGGACAGAAAAGGCAAAGGGGATAGGAATAGATCGAGGAGTTAGCCACAGGGATCCAGGTAAGGGAGTTTGGAGAGGTTTCCAACAAACAGCTAAGGGAGACAAACTTGTATGTTGGTTTGTCCTACTGTGGTGACGTGTTGCTGTGAGTCTTGAGGCTGTGCCACTGGTGTTTCAAACACAGTGAGGTGCACCTGTTGCACAGGTATCAGCCTGGCTTGCAGACAGACTAGGAAGAAGGAGGAGGTCATCCACTTCTCAAAGAATTGGCCAGGGAAAACCTTATGAATAGCAGAGTAACACTGTCTGATACATTAGTGTGCAATATTAGGATTAGTCCAGAAACATTGTCCAATACAGAGGAGGAAGATGGGTCACTTAGCTTAGAAATATCTCAAAGTAGGACTGGGCAAGAGCTGCAATATTAGAGTAAAATCAGCCTTACTCATATGGATAAGGTAAAGCTTTCGAGACCTCCATTTGCTGACATAGCACGACTCAAATTGAGGAGAAACAGCTGCAAACATCCATTAATAATTGGAACATGGAATGTACAAAGTATGAATCTAGGAAAATTGGAAGTTGTCAAAAATGAAATG
>NW_006921847.1:3983589-3990268 GCF_000298275.1 Orycteropus afer afer | reverse complement strand
TGGAGGAAGAATCATTAATAACCTGAGATATGCTGATGATACAACTTTGCCTACTGAAAGTGAGGATGACTTGAGGCACTTACTGATGAAGACTGAGGAACACAGTCTGCAGTATGGATTACATCTCAATATAAAGAAGACAAAAATCCTCACAACTGGACCAATAAGCAGCATAACAATAAATGGAGAAAAGATTGAGGTTGTCAAAGAATTCATGTTTCTTGGTTCTACAACTGATGCCAATGGAAGCAGCAGTCAGGACATTAGATGATGTATAGCACTGGGCAGGTTGGCTGTGAAGGAACTCTTTCAAGTGCTGAGGAGCAGGGATGTCTCCTTGAGGACTAAGGTGTGCCTGACACAGGCCATGATATTTCCAATTGCCTTTTATGCATGTGAGAGATGGGCAATGAATAAGGAAGACCGAAGAAGGGTTGATGCTTTTAAGTTGTGGTGCTGGCGAAGAATGCTGAAGGTACCATGGACTTCTAAAAGAACTTACAGATCTGTCCTGGAGGAAGTGCAGCCGAGATGTTCCTTGGAAACGAGGATGGCCAGACTTCGTCTCACCTACTTTGGTCATGTTGTCAGAGGGACCGTTCCATGGAGAAGGATGTCTTGCTTGGTAAGGTGGATGGTCGACGAAAGAGAGGAAGGCCTTCAAGGAGATGGATCCACCTGGTGGCTGCAACAATGGGCTCAAGTATAGCAAAGATCATGGAGCTGGCGTGGGATTGGGCAGTGTTTCCTTCTGCTGTGCATGGGGTCGCTATGAGTCGGAAGCGACTCGACAGCACTTAACAACAACAACAACATATAAATATCTGTAATGCTTCATTTACAAAGAATCATAGCATTTCTTCTATTTGCCTAGACAAGGCAAATTAGTTTCCCACCATTGTTTGTTAATGCCATTATTATAATTTCTCCTTTCTCAATATTTCCTAAGAAGTCACAGAAATCACTATTTTAGGAAAATTAACAAAGGCACTCATGGTTTCTGGAGGTAAGAACAAATAATAATAATAATAATAATAAATTAAGAAAACATCCTACTAAATTCAAAAAGGAGTTCCAAATTTCTTGAATACATGATGTTATTGTAGTTTACAATGCCACAGTTCTAAATATACCTTCTGAGGAGGAATTTATTGATTCCTATCTGCATTCTTTCCCTACTAATATCTGTACAAGATAATTCAAGGGGTCCTAATACTGGAGCTGCCCGTCTCTTTCAATGAGACTGCTTTGCACATTATTTATAGATCATGGTATGACAATTTAGAACAAAAACTAATAGGTAAAAATGTAATCTCTTTCCCCACTGAAAACCAGTTGTGTGAGTGGTATTTCCATGTTGGTATCTACATGTATTTGTTTATTTTACACATCATTATCATCAGCTGGGGACCCTTGGTGGTGTAGTGGCTAAGCGTTTAGTTGCTACCTAAAGATCAGCAATTGGAACCCACCACTACGGGAGAAAGATGTGGCAGTCGACTTACATAAATATTGACAGCTTTGGAAACCCTATATGGCAGTTCTGCACTGTCCTATAGGGTAGTTATGAGTCAAAATCAATCTGATGGCAAAGGATTTGGTATAATTTTGGTTTATCGTCAGACAAAGTAATACTTTTACTTATTTCTCTGTCTTAACTAGTTTCTGTATTTAGGAAGATTTAATTACCATACTTTATCTTGGAGGATTTCTTACGTTTCATTATTAGCAAAGTTTAGAGAAATTGGTAACCATCTATTTGTATTGTGTAAATGGGGAATAAAAGATCGTTTAAAGTGGGAGGACACCAAAATTCATTCAATACTATGCAACAATGTGTTCTCAAGTCAGTTCATGGGTGTTTTTGCCACAATATAAAAAAGCACCTCCTTTCTTTTATGGGAATATTTGTTTTTATTATTTGATTCATTTTTTATTTCTCCTCCTTGAAGTCACCAGCCTTTGAGTTTTCTTTCTCCTGCTCTATGTCTGTAACTCCGTGCTTGTTGAATCACAATGTATTTTGTTTAATATTTCAGGGCTATTTATGGAGACACCTTAATTTGATTGTTTCCTTTCGTGTTTGTCTTCGCCAGGTGTTTCTTGACTGAAGCACATTTCCCACATGATAAAATTAAAGATCTAATTAATGCCTTTAAGGACATTGGTGCACAATTCAGCACCTAATTTTCTGCAGGGGGCATATTTAGGTGCTTAACTAGGTGGAACTCAGTGCCAAAGATTTCATTTGCATACAAAGGCCCTCTTATACCTTTGTAAACACTCTTCAATACAGAAACAAAGAATGAATTTACATTATTCGGAATTCACTTTTCTAGCAAGCAGAGGAGTACAGAAAATAAATACATCTAAGCCACATTTCATCAGAGCAGAAACAAAAATCCTATTAGATGAGATGTTGAAATCTGAGGTCCATTTCTTTGGAGCAGTGAGGATAATACCCAGCATTTGAAAACAGGGAGAAAAAACCTGCAAATGCACCGCATGAAAAACGAATGCTTTGAAAAATCACATCTGAGATGTAGAGGATCTTAAGAAAAATAGGGCATCACATCAAGCACAAAAAGGAAAGCTAAATCACGGTGAGACAACTGCTGGCAAGAGAGCTTGCCGGGAAGCAAAACTCATTGATCTACGTAAGGTTACAAGGACCAGGAAAGGAACCATCTGTGGAAAGGCTGTGTGACGTTTCTAATTTCTTTCCATTTCACATTCAATATACTTTGAAACACAAATGTTGTAGATGTATTGGATAACATTATTAAATAAAATGTTCACTTGATTATCAGGACATCACATCTACTAAATATTTCATTTCACCCGTGTCCTCAAAGAGATGATTTGTCAGAAATGGCAATAAAATATTACCCAATTTCCACACCCCTTCTACACAATCATAATCCTATCAAAACTTCCTTTTTGATGTGAACAGCAGACATTTCCTCAACGTTTGAAAAATGCCAGGTAAATACAACTTTTAAAGAAGTCCAGTGGGCCCACTTCTTTCAACCCCATCATTACCTTCTTTACCTCCTAAAGGCCAATTACTTTTGAATATCCGTTGTTAGATAACAATGTCCTCTAGGAAATTTGTTCATTTATTGTGTCATAATATGTAAGTGCCATACAGGATAGGGCAAGGCGGATAGTGATATAACAATCAGATATTTGAAAAATGGAAATCATAGTAATCAGAATGATTAAGTTCTATTAATCATAATATTTTGTATACTTACTTAACCTTTATATCAGACTTATCCATTATTCCAGGGCGATTCTGAGAAACTCTAGAGTTCAGAGGACCACAATGAGGAATTATCAGCTCCAAATTCTACCTTTCATGTAAGACTGGCTACATAATTTCTGGGGCTCGGTGAAAATCGAAAATATGGGGCCCCTTGTTAATGTGCCTAAGGCATTTGACTGCTAACCAGAGGGCTGGCGGTTCAAACCCACCAATCACTCCTGGGAAGGAAGGTTGGGCAATCTACTTCCATAGTGATACCACCTCAGAAACCCAAGGAGGGGTCATTATGAGTGGGATCCGACCCTATGGCAGTGCGTTTGTTTTCTTCTTCTTGGTTTTTATTAAAAAATTATCCAGAATTTCAAGATGGCAACAAACGAACATTATGGTCTGATGTTCATTTGATTAACAATAATGGTAACGTTAATGTTCATAAAAAACAGGGCCCTTCTGAGCAAGAGGCCCTAGGCAGCAACACAGGTCTTATGCCCATAACGACAGCCTTACCCAAGTGTGAATTTTCCATTAAGAATATTTTAATGATCCCATCCAGACATGGCTACCCTTCCCATGGACTCTCATACCACTTAGTTCTTTTGTTCTGCCATTTAATATAATAATTCATTATTGACTCTTCTTTTTCTTATTAGTTAGATGCCACTTGAAAGCAAAATTCATATTATATTTATCTTTCTAATCTTTGCAAAATTATGGATTTTGCACTTGCTTTGACTTAATTTTGAAATAAGTAATACATTATATAATTCAACAACATCAGTGAGTTGTTTTTTTTGCTTGTTTGTTTGTTTGTTTTGTTTTTTCCAGTGCCTAAGGCATTTGACTGCTAACCAGAAGACTGGTGGTTCATATCCACCAGCAACTCCCTGGAAGGAAGGTTGGGCAATCGACTTCTGTAGTGATACCACCTAGGAAAACCAAGTAGGGGTTGCTATGAGTCGGATCCGACTCAAGGGAAGTGTGTGGCATTGTGTAGTTCAAGAAGCACAATAGCATAAAAGATATATATTGAGAAATCTTGGTCTCACCCTGTACTATCCACCTTGTTTCACCTCATCTTCCACCTCTATGTTGTACTTCGGTGTTGTTGAATAGGTTCCAACTCATTGAGACCTCATGTCTATAAACCAAACCAAACCCACAGCCATTAAGTTGATTCAGACTCACAGCGACCCAATAGGACAGAGTAGAATGGCCCTACAGGATTTCCAAGACTGTAAATCTTTTGGGAAGCAGACTGCCACATCTTTCTCCTGCAGAGCAGCTGGTGGGGTCATACCACTGACCTTTTGATTAGCATCAAAATGCTTTTACTATTGCACCACCAGAGCTCTTTTCTATCTCTATAGATAACCATTTTGTGAATTTACAGATACATCCTTCTAGAAGATCTTTAGGCAAATATAAATATAGTCCTACTCACTTTCTCACATAAAAATGTTTTATGTACACATATGGACATGTACTGTTCTGTCCTGGCTTTTTATGCTTAATGATATACACTGAGAAATGGTCCATATACTGCATTGAGAGTTTCCCATGTGCCATAGATTATTTAAGTGGTTCCAAATGGATGGATACTTGGATTGCTTCCAATACTTGCTATCACAAATAACATAGCAATGAATATATGAATAGACAAGCTATTTCATTTATGAATGCATATTTGTAGTATAAATGCTCAGTAGTAAAAGTCTAAATGTACTTGTAATTCTGATAGGTTTTTGCCAGATTATCTTTCATAGGGATTGTAACACTTGACATTCACATCAACAGTGCATAAAAAGACCTTTTTTCACAATCTCATTGTTGTTTGTTGTCAAATATTTAGACCTTATTATTTTTGCTATGCTATTTGGGACATTGGTATTCATAACTATCATATCTTTATTATCAAATGTACCTTTTAGCTTCATAAAGTGACCTTCTTTTTGTTCTTTAATAAAGTTAGGCCTTAATTTATTTTGTCTGATATTAAGGTTATGGTCCCAACTTCGTTTTTGTTTACATTTGCCTTGCATATCTTTGCCATCTTTTTATTTGTATTATTTATAAATTATTTTATTTTATTCAGAAAATAGCTAGGCTTGAGTGGGTATTACTTAATTCAATTGTGTATCTTTTAATTTTATATACAAATTAAGACTGTCATTATTAATTTGTAGAACAGATATGAAGTTAGTTGTAGCTTGCTATTTGTTTGTGTTTATATGTATTAAAACAACCTTTTACTATGTAAAATAAACTTAATACCTTTCTTCTTTTAACAATCATTATTGAATTCTTACCTGATCAACAGAAACAAAAATTTAGCTAATGTTCTCTTACTTATCTCTCTTTAACCATATAACTTTAGTTAATAGTATTATTCTTCTTAGTGTTTATAGTTGCTTCCTTATACACTTGCTTGCTTTAAACTATATCTTAGACTTTAAGCTATTCCAAATGAGGTAATCTTCCTACATTCCTTGGAGCATTGGTGATGCAGTGAACCAGAAGATTGGCAGTTCAAACCTACCAGCTGCTCAGCAGAAGGAAGATGGGACAATCTATTTCCATAAAGAAATGAGCAGTCTTTCTGCATTCTCTGTTATTTTCTTTACATACTTGTAGGATCATACTTCTCTTGTCAGTGTATATAATATTTATACCACATTTTCTCTCACTTTTCCTTTTTTTCTGTGGATTCAAAAGTGGCTAAAACCTTTGTAGTTGAAGGAGCATTGTTTTGGTTCCCTTCTTTGTAAATTCCATTTATGTGTAAGTTCAATCTTTATTAACTATCTTCTGCATTTATCATGATCTCCCTAATCAGGTAGTATCTCTTTTGTTTCATCTTGTTCAGTTTTCTGAATTCTATTCCATACAGTCTTTCCTCTACTTCATATGCCCCTATTCTCCGTGTTTTAATTTAGTCTTTGTTTCTGAAATAATTTTGTCATTTATTTAAAATTTTTGTTACAAATTGTAGAGTTTTTAGATTTTTCTTCTTTCTACTATCTGGCCATATTGTTCCTAAATGCTTTAAATATTTTATTTTTATCTTATTAAGGACTTCTTAGCTCTAAAGAAATCACTTAGGGTTTTTTAATTATTGTTTAGTTTATTTATTTATTTTTTTAATACCACGTTTGTTATATTTGGCTTGCAATTTGTGTATGGTTTTCAAGTTAAATAGTCTTCTAGTGAGTTTCCTTTGCATATATATACATTGTGTCTGTATGCGATTATTCACATTTTTCCTATAATACCTTTGTTTTTAAGATACTGTGTTTATTCCTTTTTGGTTCCTTGTATTTTAATTAGGTGAATTTTCCTGGATTACGTATCCATTCAAGTTTGTAATGGAAGAATGGAGGTGTCAAGGATGTTACCAGGTGTCCCTGGTCACAG
>NW_006921847.1:3982933-3983489 GCF_000298275.1 Orycteropus afer afer | reverse complement strand
TTTTATCAACTTCTGCAGCCTGAAATTGACCGAACTTGCAATCAGGATGTGTTAATTATCACTGGTGACTGGAATGCAAAAGTTGGGAACAAAGAAGAGTCACCAGTAGTTGGAAAATCTGGCCTTGGTGACAGAAATAATGCTGGAACTCGCATGGCAGAATTTTGAAAGACCAACGACTTATTCATTGCAAACACCTTTTTCCAACAACACAAATGATGGTCCCACATGTGGACTTCACCAGATGAAACACACAGGAATCAGATTGACTACATCTGTGGCAAGAGGAGATGGAAAAGCTCAATATCTTCAGCTAAAACCAGGCCAGGAGTTGATTGTGGAACAGACCATCAACTGCTTATATGCAAATTCAACTTGAGGGTAAAGACAATTAAAACAAGTACACAAGAGCCAAAATATGATCTAGAATATATCCCTCCTGAATTTAGAGACCATCTAAAGAATAGATTTGATGCACTGAACACCAGTGACCGGAAACCAGATGAATTGTGGGATGCCATCAAGAGCATCATTCATGAAGAAAGCAAGAGGTCAC
>NW_006921847.1:3978547-3981860 GCF_000298275.1 Orycteropus afer afer | reverse complement strand
TATTAATTTGTAGAACAGATATGAAGTTAGTTGTAGCTTGCTATTTGTTTGTGTTTATATGTATTAAAACAACCTTTTACTATGTAAAATAAACTTAATACCTTTCTTCTTTTAACAATCATTATTGAATTCTTACCTGATCAACAGAAACAAAAATTTAGCTAATGTTCTCTTACTTATCTCTCTTTAACCATATAACTTTAGTTAATAGTATTATTCTTCTTAGTGTTTATAGTTGCTTCCTTATACACTTGCTTGCTTTAAACTATATCTTAGACTTTAAGCTATTCCAAATGAGGTAATCTTCCTACATTCCTTGGAGCATTGGTGATGCAGTGAACCAGAAGATTGGCAGTTCAAACCTACCAGCTGCTCAGCAGAAGGAAGATGGGACAATCTATTTCCATAAAGAAATGAGCAGTCTTTCTGCATTCTCTGTTATTTTCTTTACATACTTGTAGGATCATACTTCTCTTGTCAGTGTATATAATATTTATACCACATTTTCTCTCACTTTTCCTTTTTTTCTGTGGATTCAAAAGTGGCTAAAACCTTTGTAGTTGAAGGAGCATTGTTTTGGTTCCCTTCTTTGTAAATTCCATTTATGTGTAAGTTCAATCTTTATTAACTATCTTCTGCATTTATCATGATCTCCCTAATCAGGTAGTATCTCTTTTGTTTCATCTTGTTCAGTTTTCTGAATTCTATTCCATACAGTCTTTCCTCTACTTCATATGCCCCTATTCTCCGTGTTTTAATTTAGTCTTTGTTTCTGAAATAATTTTGTCATTTATTTAAAATTTTTGTTACAAATTGTAGAGTTTTTAGATTTTTCTTCTTTCTACTATCTGGCCATATTGTTCCTAAATGCTTTAAATATTTTATTTTTATCTTATTAAGGACTTCTTAGCTCTAAAGAAATCACTTAGGGTTTTTTAATTATTGTTTAGTTTATTTATTTATTTTTTTAATACCACGTTTGTTATATTTGGCTTGCAATTTGTGTATGGTTTTCAAGTTAAATAGTCTTCTAGTGAGTTTCCTTTGCATATATATACATTGTGTCTGTATGCGATTATTCACATTTTTCCTATAATACCTTTGTTTTTAAGATACTGTGTTTATTCCTTTTTGGTTCCTTGTATTTTAATTAGGTGAATTTTCCTGGATTACGTATCCATTCAAGTTTGTAATGGAAGAATGGAGGTGTCAAGGATGTTACCAGGTGTCCCTGGTCACAGTCTCTCTCTTCTTTAGGTATAATGGCACCTTCTTTCTTTAAAAGATGGCAGATCTATATGATAATATCTCTTTTACCTCTCACACAGAACCTGATCTGGGTGGTTAGAAGAACTTTCATTGGATAACTGTAAGCTATCTCAAGCCTTGGGCAAACAAAGGGTACAGATTCTGCTTTTCAAGTGCTTCCCTTTACTTGTAAACACAGTCCATTCTGTCAATAATCAAATCTTGGATCCCAGACTATTTCTAGTTTTTCTTTTCCTCCTTTTACTCTCCCTAAGGATTGAACCCTATTTGATTCAATCTGTATCACAATACTTGAGACTCAGAAATTAAATATTTTCTAGAGAAATATATTTGCTATCAACGTTAGGCCCCTTCACATACACTGATCTTCCTTAATATACTACCCCACAACTGTGGTTTCCAACATCGGTTCTGCTTGTTTCAGTTGTTTTTGACCACATTTAAATTTAATGTGAGTCTTCTCCATGTACTAGTTCTATTGAAGTAGTTTGTAGTTTTCCACTTATTTTGTTTGTGGGTCTGTGTGATTTATGGAGGCAGAGTGTATGGGGGTGGATTTGGAAATTAGTTGCTGTTTTGTTCCTACTGACCTGGATGTCAAACTATTTTAAACAAAACTCAAAGGGAAACAAAATACCATTTTATTTATTTCTGGGAATGTACTCAATCCTTCTGAATGCAAAACTTTGGTAAACTTGGATTAGAGATTGCTAGTTAATCTTTCTCCTTCTTTCCCTTTTCTCTCTCAATTGATAATAGTTCTTTTAATCAAGCTCAGGCCTCACCTCTTCCCTCTATTATAGGTAAAAACCAGAGAGCAGATAGAAGGAAAGAATGAGCTCCCTGCTCAAGTAAACTTGTTACATGAGAGGTACACACACACACACACACACACACACAGACCAAAAAAAACAAGAAAGAAAGAAAAAAAAGGAAGGCTGCAAATGGTAACTAAGGGAAAGTAACTGTGGTGGTGTTGTTAACTGCCATGGTGTTAGCCCAAAACATGCACATGGGACAAAGCCTAGACCGGAGTTTTCCCCATGATTGATTTTCAGATCATCATACCATTGTGATCCATAGGGTTTTCCCTGATACATTTTCAGAAGTAGATCACCAGGCCTTCCTTCTTAGTCCATCTTAGTCTGGAAGCTCCACTGAAACCTGTTCAGCATTATGTTGTTGTTGTTGTTATGTGCTGTCGAGTCAGACCCGACTCATAGCGACCCCTCCTTGGGTTTCCAAGGCAGTATCACTATGGAAGTAGATTGCCCCATCTTCCTTCCGAGGAGTGGCTGGTGGGTTTGAACCGCCAGCTTTCTGGTTAGCAGTCAAGTGCCTTAGTCACTACGCTACCAGAGCTCCCATTCGGCATTAGAGCAACATGCAAATCTCTCCTGATAGAGAGGTGGTTTGCCAGGGAATGAAATCAAGTCTCCTACAGAGAAGACAAGAATTCTACCCCTGAACCACTTATACCTCATTTAGTTGCTATAAATATCCAAAGACCAAACCCTCTGTCTCTGAGTCAAAGTACAGTTTCATAGCTACTAAACAGGACAGAGTCAGAGCTTTGAAAATGGTTCAGTCATGGTTGACAGAAAAATGGCATAGAAACCAAATCTATTGAATGTTAGATTACGACTCAAGTAAGAAACAGCCACTGTGTCAATCCATCTTGTTGAGGGTCTTCCTCTTTTCTGCTGACCCTCCACTTTACTAAGCATGATGTCCTCTTCCAGGCATAGTCCCTCTTGATAATATGTTCAAGGACATAGGATGAAGTCTCACCATCTCACTTCTAAGGAGCATTCTGGCTGTACTTCTTCTAAGATAGATTTGTCTCTTCTGGTAATCCATAGTAGTTTTATTATCTTTCACCAACACCATAATTCAAAGTCATAAATTCTTCATAGATCTTCTTATTCAATGTCCAACTTTAACATACATATGTTGTTGTTGTTGTTGTTTGCCATCGAGTCGGCCCCAACTCATAGCGACCCCTCCTTGGGTTTCCGAGGCAGTATCACTACGGAAGTAGGAT
>NW_006921847.1:3976115-3977565 GCF_000298275.1 Orycteropus afer afer | reverse complement strand
TTTTTTTTTTTTTTTTGCCAATTCCTTTAGTGCAGTTTAGATTTTTTTCCTTTAGTACCTTTTGTTCTTGATCATATGCTACTTTTTGAAATGGTGAAAGATGACCAATTTATTTATACAGTGTCTCTGTGTATTACTTCCATCTTCTTTTGATACTTTTTGCACCATTCAATATTTTTCCCACACAATCTTTGAATATCTAAACTTGAGACTTTAGTTTTTTTGCTTCAGTTCTTTCAGCTTAAGAAATGACTAGTATGGTCTTCTCTTTTTAATTTTGACTTCAGGTCTTTGTACATTTCATTATAATATTTTTCTTTGTCCTCTTGAGCTGCCTTTGGAAATCTTCTGTTCAGTTCTAGTGGTGCAGTGTTAAGGCATTTGGCTGCTGACCAAAAAAGGTCAATGGTTTACACTCACCAGCTGCTCTGTAGAAGAAAGATTAGGTAGTCTGCTTCCATAACGATTTACAGCTTTGAAAACTCACTGAGGGTTCCTACAAGTTAGAATTGACATGATAGAAGTGAATTTGTTTTGTTTTGTTTTGTTTTGTTTTTTGTGTGTGTACCTACCTATGTATTTCATATATACAAAATCATCATATCTTATTGAAATTTTCTTTAAAAATCTCAATCCTGTGGTCTCTATTCATACAGAGTAAAGAGAAAGAAGGCAACTAAAGGCTCAAATAAGAAACTAGCTTATAAGACTAATAATCTACAGGAACCACAGTCTCACCTACCTTGAAGAGAGCTAGAAGGTACCCAGTTCCCACTACCAACCATTCTGAAAAGGGGCATAATAGATAGTCCAAAATAGAATAGGACAAAAATGTAGAATAAAACTCAAATTGTTGAAAGAAGGCCAAATTTACTGCACAGGTAGCAAAAAAAAAAAAGAGGAACCCTAGAGACTACCACCCTGAGATACACTTTAAACTTAAACTCAAACCACTCTTAGAGATCACTTTTCAGTCATATGACAGATTGACTCAGAAATAAATAATATCACCAATGAGTACTAAGCTCCTCTGAATAATCATCTAAATGAAACCAAAGAGTAAATATTTATCCTCAAAGAAAGATGAGAATGTAAGAGGGACAATGAAGGAAGATTAATAGGAACAGATCAACCAAAATGGAAATAATGAGAATACTAACACATTGAGAAAAAGGTAACAAATGTTACTGAACAATGTGAATAGGAATTGTTAAATGAGAACCTATTTTGCTGTGTCCACCACTGTTGTTGTTCAATCTATATGCTGAGTAAATAATCCTAGAAGCTTGACTATATGAAGAAAAACGTGGCATCAGGATTGGAGGAAGAATCATTAACAATCTGAGATATGCAGACAATACAACTTTGCTTGCTGAAAGTGAGGATGACTTGAGACACTTACTAATGAAGATTTAAGAATACAGTCTGCAGTATGGATTATGTCTCAATA
>NW_006921847.1:3948434-3975453 GCF_000298275.1 Orycteropus afer afer | reverse complement strand
GACTCGACAGCACCTAACAACAACAATTTGCTGTGTCCACCACTAGTCTATCAGATTGTATTGTGGTAGCTTGTGTGTTGCTGTGATGCTATATGCTATATCTCTGGTATTTTAAATACCATCAGGGTCACCCACAGTGGACAGGTTTCAGTGGAGCTTCCAGACTAAAATATAACAACAATAACAAAAATTGGCCAATGAAAACCATATGAATAGCACGGAATCATTGTCTGGTATTGTGCCAGAAGATGAGCCTCTCAAGTTGGAAGTTGTTCAAAATATGACTAGGGAAGAGTTGCTTCCCAAAAGTTGAATTGATCTTACTGATGTGGATGGAATGAAGATTTTTGGACCTGCATTTGCTGATTTGGCACAGCTCCAAATGAGAAGAAATAGCTGAAAACATCCAATAGTAATCAGAATTTGTAATATATGGAGTATAAACTTAGGAAAATTGGAAATTGTAAAAAATGAAAGGTAATGCATAAAGATTAATATCCTAGGTATTAATGAGCTGAAATGGACTAGTATTGGCCATTTTGAATTGGGCAATCATACAGTCTACTATGTTTGCAATGACAAATTAAGGAAGAATGACAACATATTCATCATCAAAAACAACATTTCAAGATCACTCCTGAAGTACAATGCTTTCAATGATAGGATAGTATCCATATGCCTGCAATGAAGACCAGTTAAAACTACTGTTATTCAAATTTACACACTAAATACTAAAGCCAAAGATGAAGCAATTGAAGATTGCTACCAACTTCTACAGTCTGAAATTGATCAAGCATGCAATCAAGATGTATTGTTGATTACTGATGATTGGAATGTGAAACTTGGAAACAAAGAATAAGCAACAGTAGTTGGAAAATATGGCCATGGTGATAGAAATGACACTGGAGATCATATGATAGATTTTCCCTAACCAACAATTTATACCTTGAAAATAACTTTTTAAAAACAACATAAATGGCAATTACACAGGAGGACCTCATCAGATGGAATACACAGGTATCAAATCAACTATATCTGTGTAAAGATGTAATGGAGAAGCTCAATGTCCTCAGTCAGAACAAGGTCAGGAGCCAACTATGGAATAGACCATTAATTCCTCATATGCAAGTTGAAGAAAATTAAAACAAGGCCCCAAAAAAGCCGAAATATCCCACCTGAATTTAGAGTCCATCTGAGCAATACATTTGATGTATTGAATGCTAGTGAATGAAGACCAGAGGAGTTGAGGGGTGACATCAGGAACATAATACATGAAGAAAGCAAAAAGTTCATTAAACAGACAGGAAAAGAAGAAAGACCAAAATGGATGTCAGAAGAGACTCTGAAACTTGCTCTTGAATAAATATAGCTAAAGCAAATAGAAGAAATGATAAATTTAAAGAGTTGAACAGAAGATTTTAAAAGGCAAGTTGAAAGAACAAAGAAAAGTATTATAATGAAATGTGCAAAGACCTAAAGTTGGAAAATCGAAGGAGAAGAAAACATTTGACATTTCTCAAGTTGTAAGTACTAAAGAAAAATATTCAAGCTTTGGTTTGAGATAGTGAAGGATTCTATGGGCAAAACGTTGAATGGTGCAGGATGTATCAAAAGATGATGGAAGGAACACACAGAAACACTATACCATAAAGAATTGGTCAATGTTGAACCATTTCAGAAGGATGCATATGATCAATAATTGATAGTATTGAAGGAAAAAGTCCAAGTAGCACAGAAGAAATTGATGGGGGCGGGGGGAAGGACTCCAGGAATTGACAGAATTCCCATGGAGATGTTTCAACAAACAGATGCAGCACTGGAGGCTCTTAATCAGTTATGCCAAATAATTTGGAAGACAGCTACTTGGCCAACTGACTGGAAGAAAGCCATATTTTTGCCAATTCCAAAGAAAGGTCTTCCAGCAAAATGCACGAATTATCAAACAGTATCATAAATATCACACTCAAGTAAATTTTTCCTGAAAATTCAAAAAAGATTGTAGCAATACATCAAAGAAATTGAATACATTGAAGAAATTCAACTTGAATTTAGAAAAGGGTGTGTGTTTTGATTCTCTGGTGCCACTCTAACAGAAAATACCACAAATGGATGGTTTTAACATACAGGGATTTATTCTTTTATGGTTTAGGAGGCTAGAAGTCCAAGTTTGCCCGCTGTAGGGGCTGGACAAAAGCCCCTCAACCTTGGGCTTCAGCTCTGTCTCATGCTCCTGGTCCACTGGAGCTAGAGGCATCTTTTAACTCAGGCTGCTGCTGCCTGCTGGAGCTGACAAACCCAAGGTCAACAAGTGAAATGGCACAGTCCAATGATTATCAAGGAAAATGGCAGGCAGCTAGACCAAAGTCCAGAAACAGTCTCAAGATCAGCAGACAACATGGCAGACCACTGAGATGAAGACTCAGCTAAATGCAGGATCCAGATACACAAAAAAGCTCAAGGCCTTTCTCAAAGTTTTTTTTTTTTTTCTTATATACTGGTAGCAGACCACATCCTTAAGGCAGCTACGCAGCTGCTCACAGTAGATTCCACCATGGAGTTGATTACCAGTGTCATCATGGGGAATAACTGCATCCTGCTGCCCAGCAACTCAAAACCAGGCACAGCCAAGTTGACACACAATGTTAACCAGTACAGCGTGGAATGAGGAATATCACTCACTACTGATGTCAGATGGAGCTTGCTGAAAGTAAAGAATACCAGAAAGATT
The DNA here is from genome assembly GCF_000298275.1 of Orycteropus afer afer. Taxonomy (NCBI): domain Eukaryota; kingdom Metazoa; phylum Chordata; class Mammalia; order Tubulidentata; family Orycteropodidae; genus Orycteropus; species Orycteropus afer. The sequence goes on along the minus strand of NW_006921847.1, from coordinate 3,972,725 downwards.
TTTACCTGTGCTTTTTTCACTATTCAAAGGCATTCAACTGTGTGGATTGTATCAAATTATGGATAACATTGCAAATAATGAGAATTATAGAACACTTAATTGTGCTCATGACAAACCTGTAGAAGAGGCAGATTTTCAAACAGAACAAGGGAATACTAAGTTGTTTAAAATCAGGATATCATACTTATTCAATCTGTATGCTGGGCAAATAATCCGAAAAGCTGGACTATATAAAGAAGAACATCAGATTTGGAGGAAGACTCATTAAAAACCTGCAATATGTAAATGAGGTAAATTTATTTTCTAGAAGCCGAGAGAATTTGATTAATATTAAAGACTACACCCTTCAGTATGGATTGCACCTCAATAGGAAGCAACTTGATGATTAATGGAGGAAAGCTTGAAGTTGTCAAGGATTTCATTTTACTCTGATCCGTAATCAACACCTATGGAAGCAGCAGTCTAGAAATCAAACAATGTATTGCATTATCCAAATCTGCAGCAAAACACCTCTTTAAAGTATTAAAGAGCAAAGATGTTACTTTCAAGACTAAGGTGTACTTGACCCAAGCCATGGTATTTTCAATAGTCCCATATGGAAATGAAAGCTGGACAATGAATAAGAAAGACTGCAGAAGAAATGATGCATTTGAATTGTAGTGTTGGTGAAGAGTATCGACTATACCATGGATTGTCAGAAGAATGAACAAATTTGTATCGGGGCAAGCAGAACTGGAATGTCCTTAGAGCAAGAATGAAATACATTGACCCATGTCACTTTAGCTTTGTGTATTTCACTGTACATAAATAATTTATTTCAATAAAATATATTTAAAATAAAAAAAAAAAAAAAGAAGGAAGAATGGCCAGACTTTGTCTCTCATACTCTTATCATGATGTGAAAAGGGAATAGTTCCTAGAAAATAATATCTTGCTTGGTAAAGTAGAGGGTCAGTGAAAAAGGGGAAGATCCTCAATGAGATGAATTTACATAGTTGCTGCAACAATGTGCTCAAGTATAGTAACAATTGTGAGGGTGGCACAGGACTGAGCATTGTTTCGTTCTACTGTGCATAGGGTAGCTATGAGTCAAAACTGACAACGATTTGCTGTGTAAAATTTCAGCAAAACATAACAAAATTTTTTTTTTAATTAAAAATCTCAAGCTTGAATACCACTTTACTACAATGCCTTGGAAAAGTCATCATTCTCTCTGGATTACTACATTATATCCTCCATACCTTGTGCCTTTCTTATTGTCAAGCAATCCCTAGAAAATTAAGAAAAAAACAAAAAAGCCATTGCCTTTTAATTGATTTTGACTCATAACAACTCTATAAGACTGACTAAAATTTTCTTACAGGATTTCCTAGGTTGAAATCTTTACAGGAACAGACTGCCACATTTTTCTCTGGTGGTGGAGCTGGTGAGTTTGAACACCCAACATTTTGGTTAGTAGCGCAGCATTTTAACCACTGTGCCACCAGTGCTCCTCCTTAGCTAATTAGTCTCCCAAAATTCAGGATTCTTTTTTAAATTCTAGTCTTTTCTTGTTTCAAATTTTCTCAATATCTCTCAGAATAAAATCTAAATTGTACAGTGTAAAACCAAGATGATGGTTTACTTTACCTTCTTATTGTCTGGTGCAGAAAAAACAGTAAAAAGCAAATTCATTGGTTGGGAGGGTAGATGAGTCATTCAGATTTAGATATGCTTAATTTGAGGTGTTCATAGGAGCCTTGCTGACACAATAGTTAAGCACTTAGCTGGTACCCAAAAGGTCAATCAAAAGGTGACAGTTCAAACTCACCACTCCACCAGAGAAGGACGTGGCTGTCTGATGTGATGAAGATTTACAGCCTTGAAAACCCAACGGGGCAGTTCTACTCTCCTAGAGGGCCAATACAAGTAGGCATCAACTCAACCGCAATGAGTTACGAGTCAAAATCAACTCAAGTACACACGAAAACAGCAACATGGGATATACAGTTGGAGAAGTTCAGCTGGCATTTTGATATCCTTCCCTTCAGTGATCTTTCATCTCAAATAAGAAAGAAGTCAACCAATTACTCACAGGAAAATATAACTATTTATCTTGTCACCCCACACAAGAGTAATTTCTTTGCATTAAAAATTTTAGAGTAAATATTAATTCATACATGTAAAATAATTCCAAAACATAGAAACTCAAGCACAATGGAATTGTGTTGAAAAGATATTTTTAACAATGGGCTTGGCCCATCGAAAAATGCTGCTTGTGTATTTCATATATGCAGTAAGACTCACTGGCTTCAGAGAAACTGCTGGAAAATTCAGTGTGGCTGAAACATGTAAATCAGTACAGAGTGTTTGCTGGAGGGTAAGTCAGAGCAATGCCATTGAAGTAGCCTTTATATGCATATCTCACTGGTGACATCTTGAGCTCTGTTAATCAATTCGTATTTGAGATAAACGCATCTGCTTGTATCGCAAGACAAGATTCACAGAACCGTGACTAAGATATTTCTTGGATCCTCTGAAGGACTTTAAAAGACAAAACAACAGGAAATTTACTAAATCCATAAAGGTAACCTGGAGAAAAGGTTAGGCAAAATTCAGGAGAAGCTTCTGAATAATCTTTTGCAGTCTGCAAATTTTGATAAACAGTGCCATAACTTTGTCTACCTATTTCTAGAGATATGATTCATTGTAATGATGCCTGTATTAAAGAAGACTTATAAGAGGTGCTTATTCCTGTCCCTGAATATAATGTATCTCAGAATTTCATTCTCCCGTTAAATATTTAAGAAGCAGAGCTTCTCTATCTAGGAAAAACTGAGCAAACTGTATCTGACAAGATAACAAGGAACGGTAGGATTTTTATTTTGAAGGAAGCATCACAGAATTTGGTTTGCAATTATGCACACAACTCCTAAGGGCTATCTATGACATCTTTACCTCAGGTTGTGTCTCTCCTAAATCATCAATAATAGAGGCCTCAGGCATTGTGGAGTAAACCCTGAAGCTCACTGCACACAGACTGCAATGGGCATCATTTTCATGGTTCAGTTAACAAGAGAAGTAAAACGCATGCCATTATTTGACTTGCTTAAAATGTACCCTTTCCGTGTTTTAAGTTCTCCTAGCCCATATATTTGCAATTATTTTGCCTTTAGCATTCTCCTTGAAACTGTCCTCCTCCGTCTATTTCTCCTCTTGTTCCCTATGACATATTTTACTCCATAGCTCCTAGCTATCCCTCAACCACAAAGGTAGTTGAAGCAACATCCAAAAATACCAGTTCCCAGGAGCTGTTAGTTCTGTGCTTAGAGTATAAAAAGGGTCTCAAGTCTGGGTAATAACTGAATTCATGAATCTCAATTCCCAGATGACATTAATAGCAGCATAGAGCAGGAAGCAGAGTTATGTTAATTTCTGCAGGTAATGCATGAAGGCAGATAGGGAAAGCTTGAAAGGTCAACATCTGCTGTCATGCAGGAGAGTTGCAAAATGTGATTGGCCAGTAAATGTCAACACCATGTTCTAAAATCTACATGCTACCCTTTCAATTTAATCTTCGCTTGCAGCCCAGCTAACAATCATGCAGCATGTTTCAAAAGCCCTTGAGTTCTAAAACGGAATTGTATGATTGCATTCCCATGGCAATAAGACACCTGTAAATTACAAACTTGTCATTTAATCAGCATAAATGTAGGGAATTTGTGCAACCACTGTGAGATTTTTTTCATATCTATTTTCAGGGAAGTCTGAAGACCTCTTAATGATTATATACCATAAAGGACTGCGGTCTAACTGTTGCCATGGTTTTGTGTTCTTTTCTTTTAAGGAAGTGACTGGAATGCAGAGCAGATAATGAATCTAATTGATTGTCCTCTGCTCCACATGGATATGCTTTGTATTCTCTCCTTTCTTTGCTCTTCCTCCTTTCACTCCAGATTGGATTCACAGGTATACATTTGTTCAGTGACAAGAATGGTTCTCATACACAGCAACCCTCACCTCATTAAAAGGAATAAATGTAAAATGATTTGCTTTGAGAAAAGACTAAAACAAAACAAAACAAAGAAGTATGTATAAAGAACAAAGAGGAAAAAATTACAGTCACTACACAAACTGTCAGATTAAATCAGTGAGGAGAAAGACAATAGATATTTCTCAAAAAATGCTGTAAAATTTACAAAATCACAATGTCTAGGGTTATGCATATGAAGTCTCTCTTTAATTAAATATGGACTAAGTTAGTGAATCTCAAACTTTCCTTCTATCCTAATTTAATTAATCATCAACATATTAGATAGCTGACTGGGTTTGAAATTATCATTATATAATTCATGTATATTTGCCAACAAGAAGCTGTACATAATACAAAGCACAAAAATGAAATTGTCCTTTATTTTCTCAGCATTTGAAAAATGACCAAAATTAGAATTTTGATAGAGGTGTTTTAGTTTCAATAATTATTTTAGACAGACTCATAAATACTTGGCTTCAGCATATAGAGTCTCTCCCCATACATAAGGACTCATTGACAATGGGTTTGGCATTTTTGGTTAAGGAGAAGAATGATCCTCATAAGTTTCCATTGAATGATTTCTGATATAAAAATGTAGAGATGGATGAATTTAGTCATTAGAGATAATCTGATGAGAAGCCTGCATGTTCCTAGCTTCCCTGACTCCTCTTCAAGTGCTCTTTCTATGTTTCAGAGGTGAGGTGATATTGTTGCAGCTCTGGAAATAATAAATAAATAAGAGATGTTTTCCTTTCTCTGAGATAGGAAATGGATACAGGTACATGTTTTCTGAGTTGTTGCTTAGTACCTATGAGTTATGCTAAAACCAAAATCCAAACTCATTGCCATTGAGTAGATCATGACTCATAGTGACCCTATAGGGTAGAATTGTTGTTGTTATGTGCCGTCGAGTCAGCCCTGACTCATAGCGACCCCTCCTTGGGTTTCCGAGGCAGTATCATTACGGAAGTAGGATTGCCCAACCTTCCTTCCGAGGAGTGGCTGGTGGGTTTGAACCGCCAGCCTTCTGGTTAGCAGTCAAGTGCCTTAGCCACTATGCTACCAGAGCTCCCCTATAGGGTAGAATAGAATGGCCCATAGCATTTCCAAGGCTTTTGGAATCAGACTACCACATCATTCTCCCACAGAGAGGCTGTTGGGTTCTGTTGACCTTTCATTTAGCAGCCAGGCACTTAACCACTTAACTACCTAGGCTCCTTGCAATGCTAGCCATGTACAAATATTGTGGTCACATTTAACATGTTAGGCACTCCTTCACGCTTTACAAAACTGATATGAAAACAAAAAAAAACCCATGACAAAATATAATTTTAATTAAAAAAAAGAACCACAAAATTGAAATATGAATTGTCACATAATAACTCTGATTTTGTTGGCAACTTAAACCACAAATCTGTTACCTTCTTACCAGTAAATATATACAACATCATTTCCTTTGTGTGGGTGATGATATACTGTTAAAACCATGAACTAGTTAAAGTTGCTCAATTTCATTCTGTTTAATTGCTTGTTAAGAAAATACAATTCTGGGCATGTTTTTCAACTTTCTACATCTGAAGTAGTCAGGTAGGTCTTCAATAAAGCTAAGACATCTATTAACCCAGTTCTGGGGGTGGATAGCTAACTCCTTAATGCTGTCTATAAAATAGGTCACACTGGCTCTTTATTGCTAATTTATAACAAAATCAAGAGTATGACTTACCAGTGAGATGTCTTCACCACTCCATATCCAGCTACCAGGAAGATTCTTCCAGGCTAAACCAGTGGATATTGTACAGATATATACTTTAATGGATCAAAGTAAACAATAATATATTTTATAGAAATCTTAATAAAGGAGCCATATACAGGACAGAGTGAATAGGAACAATGATTTCTATGCAATGACATCAACACAATATTGTTTAAGAAGAATTGGATCTACATCCATATCATTATATTCAGTAAACCACTCTGACTTTTGTTTTCAGCTACCAAGGGTGAACTGGCTCACCAATCTAGAGGAAAAGGATAATCCCAGAGCTGGAATTTAGTCTCTGAGAAGAATGAAATAAGGCCTCTTTGGACTGACAGTCATACAGCAGATGTGAAATGAGCCCTGTGCTCCTTCAGTGATTTGGGAGGTCATCAGTGCGGACACTACCACATCAATGGCTGCATCTGAGCTCCCACCTAAAGAACAAGGTTTAACGTTGAGCACAATCTCCTTCAAACACGAATCTTTCTAAAAAAACAGATGTCTTGTTCACTTTAGAATATAAACTAGACAATGGGACTTTGATTATGCCCTTATTTCAGATTCAATCTCAGTACACCTCCAAACAGAACCAACCATACCCCTTGAAAGGGATGACCGGTGGTGCAGGAACGAGAAACATTCTGAGTTTTTGATCATTGTGCTGCCTTCCCTTTCTCACACTAGGTTTATCCCATGAAGAATTTACCAAGGGGGCTTTACAGATTAAATTGGCAAATACAAACTTTGAATGATTCTAAATAAAGCACAGTGATGTGTTTTGTCACTGTTCCAAATGAAAAACATACACCTAAGACCATTAGTCAATTTTTAGCACACAAGCATGATCAGAAATTATCATTATTCCCTTTTTGCAGATGAAAAGAAATTCTACTGATTTTGTGACTTTTAAAAGGATCTTCATGGTAATCTTCATTTCAGAAAAATATGAAAAACTGTTAGTTATTGAAATTGCTAGTAATACCCTCCATGTGTTCTTCTCTTGAAGCTGAATATGTATTGATAGACAATAAAACTTGATCCAAATTATTTTCAAGTTATGGTTTATTATAAGCTGTTTCATATCTCACACATCATTAGTTCTTTCCTATGTGCTAATGATTACTAAATTTGCATCACCACCTCTCCTTTTCAGTACAGTATTACAACATCCACCAAAAAATCTCTTTACCTATCATACCAAGAACATCACAATCACCATACACAAAATGCTTTCTCTCAATCTTTGTTTTCTAGCTTACTTGCTGATACTGACTTAACTGAAACCAAGAAACTTCCTTCTTCTAGATCATTGCCCAAATGTGAATATTAGCTAATACTGACTCAAAAAACTCTTTATAATCTGTCTCCTTTTCTCCATTATCTTGCTATATATTGTTGTTGTTATTTGCCGTCGAGTTGGCCCCGACTCATAGCGACCCCTCCTTGGGTTTCCGAGGCAGTATCACTACGGAAGTAGGATTGCCCAACCTTCCTTCCGAGGAGTGGCTGGTGGGTTTGAACCTCCAGCCTTCTGGTTAGCAGTCAAGTGCCTTAGCCACTATGCTACCAGAGCTCCCTTGCTATATATAGGTCAGTGTATATTATGATCTAGAGACTTAATAATTATTTACATGGAGTCTATTCCAATTGATGATGACTGTAAGTTTGAACATAAAACAACACACCATAGGGTTTTCAATGGTTGTATAGATCACCAGTACTTTGTTTCAAGGCCTGTGGGTGGGGTCAAACTGCAAACCTTCTGGTTAGTAGCCAAGTACCTAACTGTTTGTGTCACCCAGGGAGTCCTAGAAAATTAATACAAATTATTACCAGGATGTTGCAGATGAACGAGATGAAACATTATCTGCTGGAAGATAGGAAACATTAACTACTGAGTGGTAGTTCAGGTAATATGTCAACTTGGCTGGGCCTGGATTTGGGTGGGTAGGCAGCTAGTTGTAGTTATTTCCCATGATGAGACTAGCAATCAACTCTATGGTGGAATCTTCAATGAGCAGCTGAGTAGCTACTTTAGGGATATGATCTGCTTCCAGTATATAAGAAGCATTGAGAAAGGTCTCTGCAGCTTTTTGGCACACTTGGCCCCTGCATGTAGCCTAGACTTCGTTTAGCAGCCTATCATTTTGTCTGTCAGTGTTGGGAGTGTTAATGGAGTCGAATCAGTGGCCTGCCATACAGTTTGGTAATATTGCAACTATAGCTTTTTACTTGTTGACCTTGTGTTTGTCAGCCTCGGCAGTCAGCAGCTGCCTGAGTGAAGAGATGCCTCTAGCTCCAGTAGGTCAGGAGCAAGAGGCAGAGCTGAAGTCAAGACTGAGAGTTTTTACCCAGTCCCTAGAGCCTGACATTTTGAAATCAGACTTCTAGCCTCCAAAACTGTAAGGGAATAAACTCTTGTTTGTTAAAGCCATCCCATTTCTGATATATCTGTTAAAGCAGCAAAAAAAAAAACCAAAAAAAAACTCATTGCTGTCCAATTGGATCCAACTCATAGCAACCCCTCATTGGGTTTCCGAGGGGATATCACTATGGAAATAGATTGCCCAATCTTCCTTCCGAGGAGTGGCTGGTGGGTTTGAACCACCAGCCTTCTGGTTAGCAGTCAAAAGCTTTAGGCACTATGCCACCAGAGCTCCTAGACTAGCACTAGAGGTAACCAAAACACACATGGATGCTTTTTTTTTTCTTTTCCCCTATAAGGTGTAAAAATGCTTGAACCTTGCCCTTGAGCAGAGAATAGCTAAAGCAAATGGAAGAAATGAAAAGGTAAAAGGGCTGAACAGAAGATTTCAAAGAGCAGCTCCACTAGACAAAACCAATTACTATAATGAAATGTGCAAAGACCTGGAGTCTGAAAACCAAAAGGGAAGAATGGCACAACATATGTGGTAGTTAAGTTTGTGTATCAACTTGGGTAGGCCTGGCGGAGTGGCTGGGCAGCTGAATGTAGTATTCCCCATGATGGCAATCAACTCCATGGTGAGATCTACTATGACTAGCTGAGTAGCTGCCTTAGGGATGTGGTCTGCTTCCTGTATATAAGGAGAAGTCTTGGGAAACAGCCTCTAGTTTATGGCATGCTTGAACTCTGCATGTAGCCATGTCGTTGTTCAGCGGCCTGCCAAGCTCTGCCAACCTTGGGACTTTCAATGGACTTGGATTAATGGTCTGCTGTGTGGTTTGGTTACATCTGGGCTGTGCCTTTTTATTTGTCAACGTTGGGCTTGTCAGCTTCAGCAGTCAGCAGCTGTATGAATGAAGAAAAGCCTCTAGTTTCAGTAGGCCAGGAGCAGGAGGCAGAGCTGAAGCCCAAAGTTGAGGGGCTTTCACCCAGCCCCTACAACCTGGCACTTTGAACTTGGACTTAAAGACTCCATATTGTAAGAGAATAAACTCCTGCTTGTTTAAGCCATCCCATTTGTATTATATTCTTGTCAGAGCAGTACTTACTCTTCATCTCACTTGGGTGAGTACTGACTGGGGGGTCTTAAAAGCTTATGAGCAGCTATATAAGGTGCAGCTATTGGTCTTTCCTTGTTCAAAGCAAAGAAGAGTGGAGACAGTCAATGACACATGGAAACAGTTGCTCCAAAGGACTAATGGACCATGAGAACCTCAGCCTATATGACCCTGTCACTAGATAGTGTCTGGCTACCAATGCCAATCACTCAGGAGGGGATCAAAATTGGGGATCCTGGATAGAGTGGGAGAAAGATGTGGAATAAAACTCAAAATCATAAAAATGACCATGCTTATGGGTCTGATAGAGACTGGTGAAACCCCACAGACTATGGCCCTGAGTCGCCCTTTGAGGCTGGAATTTAACTCCCGTGGCTTAACTCAGCTAAGCAATAGACAGGCCTATAAGCTAAACATTAACACCAGGGAGATGCACCCTTTAGAACAATAAACTATGAGAGATTAAATGGAAGCATTTGCACAGGAAGAAAGGTAGGGTGGCATAGGCAAGAAGGACACAGGAAGTGGGTAACCACAGGGAGGAGAGCTGTTAAACTGCTAGGAACTTTTGTTTTGTTACCGGTGTCACAAAATGAAGTATGTATGAACTGTTAAATATAAAACAAATCTGCTTTGTAAAATTTCACCCAAATTAAAATAAAAAGTTTTTTTAAGAAGAAATGGAATTTCCATTAGAGCTAAAGCAACTAAGGTGGTTGAGTCAATAAGTGACACAGACTATAAGTTTATCGTGTAATCATGCAAGACAATTTAAAGTGAACAAGGGACAATCATATTCCAGTGACCAAATGCTAAGTGAAGGCAGGGAGGAGAAAGGGAGATTTCCCAGGCTGTAGTAATCACCATCATTTTCAAAGTCTTTGAGTATTTTCACAAGAGTCATTATTTTTATTATAACTTCAATAACTATCTCATATCTGTAGTACCTGGCATTTATGGCAAGTACTAGATAAAATTCAAGTAAGTAATTTTTTGGTTATTATAGTTTCTTTAATTATCTTCTGCAATGCTCCATTTCTTCCTTTTTCTCCCACTCATCACTCCTCCCCTTCCCCTAGAAATCCCCTGAAATATAACTTTCCAGAAGAACTCATTGCCCATTACCTTTCTCTGTGCCCCTATCTTCCTAATTTTATTTGTTAGGGTATGTGTATTTTTCTCTCTCTTTTTCTGTGCTGTCCAGTAAGGAGCTTTGGAAGCATAGTGAGTAAGGAATTTGGCTGCTAACCAGAAGGTCAGTGTTCTGGTGGGCAATTCAAACCCCCAAACTGTGAAGATGAAGAAACTACCTTTGTAAATATTTATAGACTTGGAAACCCTATGAAGGTCCCTATGAGTCAGAACCAATTCAATGGCAATGGATTTGTTTTCTTAATGTTATTCATAATTTGGAGTTCTATAATAATAGAATATAGAGATCAATCTATACCCAAACAATGTCTATTATTTCCATTTTACTGGAGGTTTCTAAAAATCATGCATTTATTCCAAAGCAGGCAGGAGGAGAATCTATTTTTAAGCAAGAAGTCTTTTGGCACTTCATACCATGTCTGAAGCTTCTTATTCTGCTGTGTATACCACCGGCTCTTTTGGTTACATACTTCCTGAAGAGTAGTGAGTGGTGGTTAAAAGCAGACATATCTAAAGCAGCAACAATGAGCTTAGGCTCACTCAAAGTACTGAGGTACTATTTCTACCCTTTTAAATATGGTCTTGAAATTTAAACTCCAGTGTTAACTGTGGTCCATAACAAACACACTTCCTTGCAACTGCATTTTATAAAACTGTCTCAGAGTATATACTTAGACAAAATGATGACAGCAGCACCAAACTTGAGGTGAAAAAAAAGATATGGGCAAATTTCCTCCCTTTGAAATATAGTATTCTGGAGCACTAATAAAATCGTTAAAATTCACAATTTTTGCTCTGAAACTTCTTTATTCCGAATGTTTTAAGAAATATCCTCTTTCCCAGATTTCTTCTATTACCTATTACACATCCTATTTTCTATTCAGCACATACCAGATTATGATACTGTATAATTTTAATTAAGTTAAATCTCTCCCTTTCTCTCTCTCACACCATGATAGATAGATAGATAGATAGATAGATAGATAGATAGATACAGACACACCCATGCACACACTTGCCTAAACAGGAAAGAACTATAACCTTAAATTACCAAAGTACTATTAGCCATATTTTTAATCTACTACAGTTTAGAAACATTTTCAAGAATCCTGTCCCCTTTCCTCATCCAGCAGAGAAGATTGAATGGGTCTTCTAACTATACTGACGATAAGAAGGCAAAGATAAACCAGAGAAGTCATTCTTGCCTTTAGGGATTCACCTGGTAAATTGCTGCTTAAAGAGTGCTGTCAATAAGTTAACTTCTTTACTGTCGGGAGCAATTCTCCACTGGCGGTGAGATGGACAAGATGACCTAATAGATCTTTTTTCATCTCAAGATCCAAAGTTTCTTTTCAAGGAACTGTGACTAGAGAACAGAGTGTTTAGGGCTCATCCACACATTTTTAACTTTAAAAGAAATCACATGTTATTCTCTTTCTTTAGTGGAATGGCTTCAAATCTCAAAAACTAATGAGCTCTAGTCAGGTCCGACTCGATGGCACATAACAACAACAACAAGCGTAGTGACTAAGGCACTTGACTGCTAACCAGAAGGCTGGCGGTTCAAATCCACAAACCACTCCTCGGAAGGAAGATGGGGCAATCTACTTCCGTAGTGATACTGCCTTGGAAACCCAAGGAGGGGTTTCTATGAGTCGGGTCCGACTCGACAGCACATAACAACAACAACAACAAATCTTCCTTTACGGACATATTGTATTATTGTACATGTTTTTAAAATAATTACAATAGTTAAGACATATTTCAGGACGTAATATTATACAATGCAGATTTCCTCCTGCACCTTTCTGTTTTCTAACATCCATACTGTCTTAAATGGAGGACTTTCCCTCTCCATTCTTATCTTTCAGAACAATGAAATGGTTAAAAGCACAGCTTGTAGAACTAGGCTGGGTTGACAAATCTCACTCTACCACCTATTAGTTGTGTAACCTTGAGCAAGTAGCATTCCTTCTACCACAGTTTACTTACCTATTATATGGGGATGACATCAGCATCTACCTTATGGGGCTTTTGTGAGGGTAAAATGAGTTAATGTACAGGAAGCATTTACAAGTATATCTGGTATATGGTACTATCTAAGTGCTTGCTACTCTTATTGTTATTATTATTTCCTTTAAGTATATTATTCTTTATTCCTAGGAGCTCTGGTAGCATAGTGGCTAAATCACTTGACTGCTAACCAGAAGGCTGGCGGTTCAAACCCACCAGCCACTCCTTGGAAGGAAGGTTAGGCAATCCTACTTCCGTAGTGATACTGCCTCGGAAACCCAAGGAGGGGTTGCTATGAGTCGGGGCCGACTCGACGGCACATAACAACAACAACATATTATTCTTAAGAATGTTAAGTTATTCTGCAATTAAATCCACTGCTGTCAAGTTGACTCCAACTTACAGAGACACTATAGCCCCACAGGGTTTTAAGGCTGTAATCTTTACAGAAGCTAATTGCCACATCTTTCTTCTGTGGAGCAGCTGGTGAGTTCGAACTGTCAACCTTTTTGTTAGCAGTGAGTGCTTAGTCACTGTGCCACCAGGGCTCCTGATTCTCCAATTATATACATTTTTTTAAAAAAAGATTCTCCAATTATATACATTAAATAAACCCATTTCATAAAGCTTGCCACATTACTTGGACTCCATATAAGATGAGTTATTGGGGGATTTGTTTGTTATTCTTGGTAAATTAAGATGGTGATGTTAGAGAAATAGGAACGGTGAAAATCTGAAGTGCCTTGTAATTGAAACCATGAAGTTAGTTTGCATGTTTGAGGGAATGGAAAGAATGTGACACCATTGTTGCTCTGATCATGGTGCTTCTCAAAGGGTGCAGACATCAATGTAGTGTATGTGGAGAACAAACAAGATCCAACTGGTTTTAAAAAGATTTTATTTCTTGAAATATGGTGCAAGGATTTTAATTAGACATATTCATTCTTATAATCAATTCTCCAAAATCACACTTGTACTCACTTCAAATTCAGTTGACCCTCATCACTGAAATGTCACTTTCTCTCTAATGTCTTCCTTACTGTCTGTAGTAGGAATGTGGTCTCCATTGCATTCTCAGCACTCACTGAATTCCTAGGGACATTCTTTATTTATGGTATTGTTGATTAGGGAGTAAACATCTCACTCATTAGACTGTGAACCACATACAAGTAGTCACATCATTTTTTTTTTATCTCTGTAACTCTCAGCATCTCACACTGCTTGATAAAGAGTTAGGTCCTAATAAGTGTTTGTTGAAAATGAATGCCACATTTTACTCTAATTTAAATCTAAAGCTACTTTTCCCAGTGTGATGATGACATGGTCCTCTTTGTTCACAGATTTTATCATGGGGCAGAAAACACTGAAATGGTAGCAAATGACTTAATAAACATGAATTTATGTTATGGATCTAGAACTTGAATTTCAGCTCCTTTAACTTTCATAAATGCAGTATATGGTCACATTTTCAGTGTATAAAAATATTTATCCTGGAAGTAATTTCTATTTCTGCCACACAATTTGATGTCATAAAATCTTTTACGAAAATGATTGAATGAGAGATCTGGATACATATTTACAAAGTCAAACTGTTATTAATTGCATTTCATGGTGCATATATCAAGTGCATAATTCATGTTTTCACTGAATTCTCTATATTGTTAATGATCATGAGTTTACTGTTAAAAAAAAAAAAAACCTCACTGTCATGGAGTTGGATCTGCCTCATAGCACTCTCTCCTTGTGTTTCTGAGGCGGTATCACTAGGGAATTAGATAGCTAACCTTCCGAGGAGTAGCTGGTGGGTTTGAACTGCCAGCCTTCTGGTTAGCAGTCAGATGGCTTAGGCTCTCCTGTAATTATTTTGCTTATTCATTTGAAAACTTAATTATAAGAGTATTTTTGTTCTCCCAGTATTTCTTTCTCTTCACTCTCCAACATTGAAAGAATAGTTCTTTGAAAGTATAGATAATTAATTACCATATATTTCTATATGCTTTCTTCTTTGACAAGAAAGAAATTTCAAAAATAAGGACTTGGATGAGGATACTGAGGTTGAAAATTTTCTGCACAGAGAATTCTTCCCAGCCTGGATATTTTAGTGATATAAATACATAAATCCTTTGAAGAATCTATCTTTATCCACAAGGGAAATAAATTTAAAACCACAGTCACCTAATTTAATGACTCCTCTTATTCTTTTCTTAGGTTCATATTCCAGATGTACTGGTTTTCCTTATTTTCACTGATTCTTTTTTAGTGTCTGTCTCTGATTCTCTATTGATATCTATTGAAAAGTGAATAACTGCAATTATAGCATTAAACTTTTTCTACAATACTGCTTGTCTCTTTTCCTCTCATTGATCTAAAGCTATGTGCCCAGTAAATGGAGCAAAGTGAGTTTAATTCTTCTTTTGGCTTGGTTGTCTTCCTTATTCAAGCAACTACAATTAGAAAACACAACACCCTGATCCCCTTTTTTATACAATTAAGAGTAATTCTTATGAAGATCTACTTATTATTGATTCCTTTCAACTTTTCATCTTTTTCCCCATTCTCCCTGCGTCTCATTTCACTCCCCCAAAGTTAGCCACAGCAAAAGTGGGACATCTGCTCACAGAAACATTTAGATTGCTAATGATTCTTTTTAACATCTGCTGCACTGCTATTGAACAGTTGTTGTTTCTTTAAGGAGGCTCAAGGGACAAGACCTATGTCACCTTAATAGTGGGTACTTTTTTGGAAATAGTAAGCCTTATGCCTCTGGGAACCATCCCAAAGTTCTATTGTGTATATACGTAAAGTTAATGCTTCCAGTCTTAGGCTTCTTACTTGTCCACTGCAGTATTTCTGATTAGAGTATCTTGTGTCTGATTATTGTAGTACTTGAAAGACTGTTTTTTTTTTTTTTTTTCTTGGACTCTCACTCCATTGTTCACTACAAGTGCACTTTTAAAGAGAAAAACTACTAAGCACAAAACCTATCTCATAACACCTATTGAATTGCATATGAGCTTTTTATCAAAAAAATTAAAATGGGCTTTGATACCAACAAATCAATCTGTATGATAATTCACAATAAAGAAATGACTTGTGAATATGGGCTGAGATTAAAACTTTTATTTTCCTTTCTGTCAGTGTCTATGTTCTTATTCTCAAAAACTGTAACTAAGAAGATTTAAGAAAGAATTTCTTTTTAATAGGTCTTCTCAGGGTATCTCCTCTGTCCTCATGCTGCATAAAAGAATATTTCTCATACATACGGAGCACAGGAGCTTATAAATACAGGTGAGATAAGATATGATTCGTACAAAATTTAGATCTCCAGTAATTCAACAAAGTGTGGTGAGGGATTTAAAAGCAATTTTAGAAAGTTCAACTTGACTATAAGAAAACTGGTATCTGAACCATGGCCTAAAACAAACAGGAGATGATTATACTTTGTTAATTTGTTTTGCACTCGATTTTAGATTAAGCAAAAATCTAATATCTAAGAAAGTCCTCACTTGACATTTATTTATTAGTTATCTTTTCTATAAACCAATCAATCTAGAGAGAGAGAGAGAGAGAGAGAGAGAGAGAGACAGCTTTCTCATATTCTGGACAGTCTTGCTATTACCTTTTGTTTTTCATCTGCAAAAAGCCCTATTGCAACCTCTGGTGGATGAATCAATTATGATGCTAGAGAAAAACAACCTAATGTCTTTATAGGAATTTATATAACTAAAAGAAATATCTTCTGGTTTATATAGCAAAGCAAAACACAAAGATCAATGTTGTAAAACAGAGGTTATTTTTCCTGCGAGACCTTGAGGCAAATATTATGTTCTTTATTTATCAATTTAGAAAAAGTCAAGTTAAAACAAAGCAAAGCAATTCAAAAAATAAACTCAACTCTCTGAATTCTGCCAGTTACGACTTTTTACTTAATTACCGTTAGGTTGGGTAAAGTGCTATTGTGTCTGAAACGTTTGGCTTAGAAGTCTAGTCCTAAAAGTAAATCAGCTGTAGTGATTTAAACCAATTAAATGAAAGCTAATCTGGTGCCCTAGTGCCTAAGGCATTTGACTGCTAACCAGAATGCTGGTGGTTCAAACCCACCAGCCACTCCTCAGAAGGAAGACTGAGCAATATACTTCCATAGAGATGGCACCTCAGAAACAGACTCCAAGGCAGTGAGGTTTTTGTTATTGTTTTTTTTTTTAAATCTGCTTATACATTTTCTTTCGATGATATAATGCAATTTTACCTCAATGCATGGAATTTAGGAGCTAAATATATTTTGTCCTTCTTCCATACCAAATGTAGTTCGATAAGTTATAGTATTTAATTAATAAGTCATTGATATTATAAAAATATTGTTCTAGACGTAAGATATTAATTGGCATAAAAGATACAAATAATATTGCTTGAAGAGTCCATGTACTCATATAAAAAGTAGTACTAGAAGTGAATATTTAGCACAAACCAAAATATGATAACTAAATATCCTTTGTGGTCAATTCTAGATCTAAGATTCCTTTATTTCTAGACCACTGTGTTTTTCAAATACATTAAAATTCTAATTTCTAAATGAGTCTTGCTCTAGTTATATAAAATGAGATTCCTGTGTGGAAACTTTAAATACTTGAGTATTTCATTATATTACTATCTTAAATTTTAATTTTTAAGGTATAATTGTAATCTTTTGAATTAGAGTAAATACAGATCTCATTGTGTGATTTTCCCCCATCATCACACACATACTTTAACTCAAGACTGTTTTGTTTCCTATATAATACAGTGTTTCAGATAAAATATGAGAAGTTTCAGAACAATCCAAAGGAATATGACACCACATCAGGTCCTATCAGTCAAGATATCATCAAAGAAGTGACTTATTCCCATTGTTTCTAAAGTTTTTTTTGCCCCCCATCCTTCTTATTATTTTACACTGTAACATCTCTAAAATGTAGTTGCATCCTACAATCAATGGCTGTTGTTGTAAGGTGCCCTGCAATTGGTTCTGACTCATTGTTACACTATGTGTAAGAGAATGAAACACTGGCTGGTCCGAGTCATCTTCACAATGATTGCTATACTGAGCATATCTTGGGAGCTCTGGTGGTGCAGTGCCTAAGCCATTTGACTGCTAACCAGAGGCTGGTGGTTCAAATCCACCAGCCACTCCTTGGAAGAAAGATTGGGCAATCTACTTCTATAGTGATACTACCTCAGAAACCCAAGGAGGGGTCACTATGAGTCAGATCAGACTCCAGGGCAGTGAGTTTTTTAGAGTGAGAGCACATCTCTGTGGCCACTGTGTCAATTCATGTCTTTTAAGGTCTTTCTCTTTTTTGCTGACCATTTACTTTACCCAGCATGATGGTGTTCTCCAAGAACTGGCTTCTCTTGATAATATGACCAAAGTACCTGAAACAAAGTCTCATTATCCTTGCTTTTAAGGAGCTTTCTGGCTGTTACTTCTCCCAAGATAGGTTTGTTCATTCTTCTGGTAGTCCATGGTATTTTTGGCATTCTTCACCAACATCATCATTCAGAGGAATCAATTCTTCTTCAGTCTTCCTTATTCATAGTCCAGCTTTCATACACATATAAGGTGATTGAAAATGCCATGCCTTGAGTCAGGCTCACCCTAGTTCTCAAAGTGACATCTTTGCCTCTTAACACTTCAAAGAGGTCATTTGCAGCAGATTTACCCAATATAATACATCATGTAATTTCTTCACTGTGGCTTCTACAGGCATTGTTGTGGATGCAAGCGAAATGAAATCCTTGATTCAATCTTCTTCAATCTTCTTTCTGTTTATCGTGATGTTACTTATTGTGCCACTTGTGAGGATTTTTGTTTTCTTTATATTGAAGTATAACCCATATTGAATGCTGTAGTCTTTTATCTTCATCAGTAAATGTCTCAAGACTTCCTCACTTTCAGCAAGCAGTGCTGTGTCATCTGCATATCCCAGGTTGCTCATAAGTCTTCCTCTAATCTTGACGTTCTTCTTCACATAGTCTAGCTTCTCAGATTATTTTCTCAGTATACAGATTGAGTAAATATGGTAAAAGGATATAATCCTGACACACACTTCTCTTGATTTTGAACCAGCAATAACCCCTTTTCCTACTTGAACAACTGTCTTTTGGTCTAGTACAAGTTCCACATGAGCACAATCAAGTATGTTGCAATTCCCATTCTTCACAATGTTATGCATAATTTTCTATGAACCACATAGTCAAATTCCTTTGCATGGTCAATAAAACAAAAGTAAACATTTTTCTGATATTCTCTGCTTCCAGGCAAGATCAAATAATGGCTAATAATAATATAATAGATAATGTTCTTCTTTCTTGTTATCATTGTTATTAGATGCCATTGGTTGGTGGTTGGTATGTGCCGTCAAGTCGAACCCGACTCATAGCGAACCCTTCTTGGGTTTCCAAGGCAATATCACTATGGAAGTAGATTGCTCTGTCTTCCTTCCGAGGAGTGGCTGGTGGGTTTGAACCGCTAGCCTTCTGGTTAGCAGTCAGGTACCTTAGACACTATTAGGTGACACATAAAACAATGGTACATTTTACCATTAATGACATATTAGAGTCATAACCAGTTAAGTAAGTTCTTAAAAATATGCTGGATTTGTGAAGTATATGTGGATGTGATTATGTACAGTATTCCTTCTTAAGCAATAGCTAACATTTGTTGTCCTTTATTCTTCCTGAGATACTTAGACACAACCCCAGCCTCTCACTGAAATTTTAAAGTTAATTGGTTTTTTTTTTCCTTCATTTTACAAATATCCAATTCTTCAAGTTGCATATGTAGTACAGAAAATCGGGCCTTGAAGGACAAATGGACTACATTATATCTGCTACATAGGGAAAGTACAAGAACTCAATGATTTGTGGATCATTAACTATGAAATACTTTAGTAGATTTTTGTGATGCAACTTACAAAATTACCTAGTGTACATCCATGTGGTATTTCATTATGATTGAGTGAATGCATTTTCTCCATATATCTCAAACTTTAAAAACATCCACCCGAGTCAGGAAAACTTTTTTATGTATAAATGTAATATTCTGTCAGACTTTAGACAGCAAAATTTATTCTTGAAACCTTTGTGTTATTTTATTTGAGCTTCTGCACATTCATCCAGCAAAGCATCAATTCCATGGCCTTAGGCACTACCTTGTCTTTCTTGACATTGCTATCATTGAAGAAAAAAAATAGAGAAAAGTGATGTAAGTGATGTGGCCCTTGTTCTGCTGTGTATTCAGAACCAGTAGGATAAAAAGACCTGTTTGGATAAATCTTTCTAGAGAATCTAACATCAGTAGCAATGACAAGAGTGCCATCCATTAGCCCACTCTTTATTCATATGCAGCAGGAGGCAAGGAATTGAAATTGGCAAGCCAATTTATGCCTTTTCTCAACCTTTATATCTTTTTATTCAAGGGAGATGGCAGCTCTTTCCATTTAGCACCACTCACGATCCCTTGGGTGTGTTACTGTGAGTCCCAACTGCCTTGAGATGTCTTATCTTGCTACCTAAGTGTCAGCTACTCTGTCTCCAAGGGTATGTGTATGCTTGTGTGTGTTTACAATCCCAACCTAAATGCATAAACCAATATTATCAAGTTTTAATCCAACATTTCTATGTCAGTTTAAAGCACATACTACACAAATCATAGCTATTACAGCTATTAAAACACAAAATAAGCGGAAGGAATAGAATTGATTTAGTGCTTATATATTGTGTTTATTCTAAGAGTAAATAATAACTGAGAATTCCTTTTACTATTTTCACTCTTCCGAAAGCCAAGACTATTATTATGTTTTTCTTGGACTGTTTAATTCATTGTTTCCATTCACAAGGCTGACTTCAATATTATGCAGATATATAATGATAAGAAAAAAACGTATGGAGGGAGGCTATCTTCAAAATATTCATTAGTATGAGAATTAATAACTTTCATTGTGGTCTACAAAAATTAGAAGTTTTTGGTAGAACTTATATTCAAATGGCTTACTTTTTGTCCTTAACATATAATATGAAGGGGATACTAAAACTGGCAAAGAATAAAGATAGGTAATAAAGGAAGAAAACATAAAACCACTTTCTTCATCTATATTTATTATACTTGGTCCTCAGATTTTGGCGAAAAGGCATTCCAATTCTCAATGTACACGTAACAGCAACAAGGAATAAATAATCAAGTTCATTTCATTGAAGTTTATAGTAATCCCTGTTTTACTTCTTTGTTCACACTGAGCTAGGAAAAAAGCCAAGGCCAGTCTTAAGCCAATCAAACGTTTTACTCCCACCTTGTGGCAGTGTGGCTACATGGCTAGTTTGCCAAAAGAGAAACTTCATAATTTCTGTTGAAAATTACTCCTTCCCATATTGTCTTAAGCACTGATGAAAATGAGATTGATTAGCCTTTGTAATTCACCAAATGCAAAGCTCTGTAATGACAGCTATTCCAACATGCAAGCCTGCAAAGAGTAATACAAACAGTGCTATGGAATAAACATGATTCTTTTCTTTGCTCTGTAAAAACATAATTTGAAAATATTTCACAGGCTCCCCTTTTGACCAATTATACTAATAAGCTCTGTACATTAAAATTCAAGCATTTACAAATATCAAAATTGTCTCACAAGTATTAGCATTAACGATAGCACACATTCTCATCTTTTAGCATTAAGATACACACCAACATATACATAAAGATTCCTACAAAAAGAAACTGAATAAAGGAAGTTCTCTGCAGACTTCTCAAGAAAACTGAATTATCCTGCATATTTGCATAATTTGCTTTCTCTCTCTCTTTCTCATTCATTCCTTTTTTTTGATTCTATGGATTGAAAAAGATATGAAAGAGGAACTCAGGCTGGCAAGTGAAAGAAATATATCTGAGAGGGTCTTTTATTTCCTTAGACTCTTGATAATTCCACAGTCTGCTACTTCAAACTCTCAGCCTAAACTCCACCTGTCAGATTCTTCTCTCCCAGAATGATTTTACAGTCTCCCTAATTGAGTTTAGCATCCACTTTTATTACAAAGAAAACTCTAGCTTCTCCCAACTTAATAAAATAAAATCATTTTAGTTTGAGGATGAAACAATCATAAGACCGGTAACTTTCTTTCCTGTAGTATGTACAGAGAGGGAGCTTCCTCAAAGGCCTATGTGAGTCCTGCTATGTGTTTCAATGTTACCTGGCAAATTTGGAGACAAACAGCTTTATAATTTTCAGAGGCTCTGCCACCAAAAGCTGTGTTAATCCTGATGTAATTTAACTTATGACTAGCAGCCTCTGTCTGAGGGCTGTCTTTCCATTGAAGCTAATACAGATTGAGTAATGGGAAATACAGTTACATGAGTTTTATTGGCCTACAAATGTAGGAACGTCTGAATAAGAAGTTAGCCTGATTCACAAAACAGACTTCCTAATTCATTTAGAACTGGATGAGATGTTCAGTTACCTTTTTCACAATGTGTTAGTATTCTCATTATTTCCATTTTGGTTGATCTGTTCCTATTAATCTTCCCTCACTGTCCCTCTTACATTCTCATCTGACAAATTTACTTAGCATCTTTTATTATTGTTTTAACTTTTTATTGTGTTTTGGGTGGAAGTTTTTCATTCAATAGCTCATGCTCATTTTGTTTTGTAACATTAATTGAAATTCCCACATTATAACAACTCTCCTCCCACTTCTTCCCTGTGGGTGCCTTTTCCCTGGGTCTTTCTTTGTCTTCCTTTTCCTTAGTGATGTTGTGCTAGTCACACGCATTTGGTATCTCGCCTTTTCCCTTCACCCAAATCACCTGAATCATCACCTATCTCCTACTAAGTATTACTCCCTCCCTGCCCTCCCATTCCAGATAACAAAGTTTCCATCAGTGTGTAAATCTTTCCTTGAGTTTTAATAATAGTAGACTCATACAGTATTTGTTCTTCTGTGATTGATTTATTTCACATCATAATGTCCTCCAAGTTCATCCATGTTGTGAAGTGTTTCACGGATTTTTCATTATTCTTTAATGTTGCATAGTATTCCATTGTGTTTATGTACCATAGTTTGGTTATCCATTCATCCATTGATGGGCACTTTGATTGTTTCCATCCCTTTGCTATTGTGCATAGTACTGTGATGAACATGGGTGTGCATATGTCTATTCATGTCTTGGCTATCACTTCTTTAGTGTATACACTTAGGAATGGGATTGCTGGATCAAATGGTATTTCTACTCCCAACTTTTTGAGAATGCACCATATTGTTTTTCACAGTGATTATACCATTTTACAGCCCCACCAGCAATGTATGAGCTTTACAATCTCTCCACACCCTTACCAGCATTGTTGCTTTCCGTAATGTTGAACTTTACTACTCTTGCTGTGATGAGATGGTATCATCTTGTTTTGATTTGCATCTCTAATATATAATGATAATGAGTATTTCTTCATGTGTTCCTTGGCCATCTGAATAACTGTTTTGGTGAAGTTTTTGCTTATGTCCTCTGCTTATTTTTAAATTGGGTTGTTTGTCTTTTCGGTTGAGGTGTTGAAGTTTTCTATAAATTTTAGAGATAAGTCCTCTGTCGGATATGTCGCTGCCAAATATTTTTTCCCAGTTTGTAAGTTTTCTTCTTACCCTTTTTGAGAAGTCTTTTCATGTGCATTAGAATTTAATTTTTAGAAGATTCCAGTCACTTAGCTAATCTACTACTATTTTTTGCATTACTGGTTATATTTAATAGTCTTTTTATGCCATAAATTAGTGTCCCAAGTTTGCTATTTTTTTCTTTGATGAACTTTATAGTTTTAGGTTTTACATTTAGGTCTTATTTATCTTATGTTAGTTTTTGTGTACGGTGTGAGGTATGGATCTTGTTTCATTTTTCTGCAAATGGATTTGCAGTTTTGCCAGCACCATTTGTTAAAAAGACTGTCTCTTCCTCATATAATGGGTTTTTTCCCTTTGTCAAAGATGTGTTTCCATAGGTGGATTAACATATTTTTTATTATTATATATGAGATGTAAAATGACTCAGATATCCTTTATTTTTCTAACCATCCCCACTTTTGAGAATTGCAGCTAATAAAAATATGATTCCAGTACATTTCACTATTCAGTGTCCAGATTATAATAAATAATTAAAATTTGTTCTTCGTTCATAATGTCTGAATCTTTTTTGTCCCTTAAAGAGAAGTAGTAGAAAGCATTTAATTTTCTTTCTTTCTTTTTTCTTTTTTTTTTGTGATTTGGGTGAAGATTTACAGAGCAAATTCACTTTCCATACAGCAGTTCACCTACACTTTGTCTCATGACATTGACCACAGTTTACCACAATGCAACAGCTCCACTCCCACTTCCTCCTGATAGGTACCTCTTCCCTGTGTCCATCCCTCCATGCACTCCTGCCCCCTGAGCTGTCTCTCTGTACATAAGCAGCCTTCTTTCTCCCATGATTGTTCTCTCCAAGGAGTGTATCTACCTGAGGTAAATGTTCAACTAATATGTCTATCTTTTGTTTGGCTGGAAACCACAGGTGTGGGTTCAATTCCAGACCTGAAGGGCAGCTAAGGGCCATAGTCTCAGTGATTCCACCATGCTCTATCAGACCAGCAAACTTGATTCCCCTCCCCCCTTTTTTGTTCTCCAAATGATTTTGAGTTTTTTTCCACATTGTTCTCCCTCTCTATCAAGGATCTCCTACATAGATCCCCTTCCAAGTGGAGGACAGTGGTAGCAAGGCACCATCTAGTTCTTCTGGTCTCATAGTCATATAGGATGCAGATCGGATGTTATACCAGTCGCTAGGACTAATTGTTTCCATGAATTTTGGTTTTCTTCATTCTTC
>NW_006921847.1:3918457-3927074 GCF_000298275.1 Orycteropus afer afer | reverse complement strand
TCTTCTGTGTCTGTGTTAATTGGTTTCCCTTTTCTTTGTTGAAGAGGGTCTGTGCAGTCTTTCTGCCTAGTCCGCCATCTTACTGGAACTCTAAAACAGGACTCATTTTATTGTTCACTGCTTATTGACATATTAAGGAACTCTGGTGGTACTGTGGTTAATTTTTCAGCTGCTAACCAAAATTTTGGGACCTCTGGTAGTGTACTGCCTAAGGCACTTGACTGCTAACCAGAAGGCTGGGGGTTCAAACCCACCATCCACTCCTTGCAAGGAAGGTTGGCCAATTTACTTCCATAGTGATACAGAAACCCAAGGAGAGGTTGCTATGAGTTGGGTCCGACTCCGCGGCACGTAACAACAACAACAACAACCAAAATTTCATCAGTTTGAACTCACCAGTCTCTCTGTGGGAGAAAGATATGGCAGTCTACTTCTGTAAAGATTACAGCCTTGGAAACCCTATGGGCAGTTCTACTCTGTCCTATTAAATAACATTTATATTTTGTTCTCATTATATGATTATCTTAACATTCTTTTCTTTAATTATCACTTCAACCACTTACAAAGTTTTGACTAGAAACATCTTTGAAGTTGAAAAATGATGGCACTAGTTTCAAAATCATTTATCGACTTGGCACTAGTTAAAAAATGAAGCTCTGGCAGTGCAGTGGTTAAAGCAATCAACTGCTAACCAAAAGGTCAACAGTTCAAACCCACCAGCTGTTCCATGGGAGAAAGATGAGGCAGTCTGCTTCCATGAAGATTTATAGCCTTGGATACCCTATGGAACAGTTTTACTCAGAGTCAAATTGACTCAGTGGGAATAGGTTTGGTTTTTGGAGTTTCAAATGCCAACCACATAGCTGTTTAACATTTCAAGCCCAAGATGCATGAGGATATAAATAGGTATACAACATTCTCTAATATCCATTTTATTTCACACATAATATAATCTCCTGTATAATTCTTTTTCCTCCACATTCAAGAAATAGAACATTCCTGTTAAACATTTATATATTTATATATGGTATATTTTCTTTCCCAATACTCATTTTCTCATATGTGGGGAGAATTACTTTTGTCTGCAAAGCTGTTACTTTGAGTTAGGTACAAGTCAGCTCTGTGTATCTTCTGATATTCTTCACTTGCATCCTGTTCTGCTTACCTAGTGCCACTTTAACAAGAATATACCACAAATGGCATGGCTGAACAAACAGGAGTTTATTATCTCATAGTTTGGAGGCTTTAAGTCCAAGTTCAAAGTGCCAAGCTCTAGGGGCTGGGTGAAAGCCCCTCAGCCTTGGGCTTCAGCTCTGCCTCCAGCTCCTGGCCCACTGAAGCTAGAGACATTTCTTCACTTAGACAGCTGTTAGCTGCTGAGGCTGCCAGGCCCAAGGCTGACAAATAAAAAAGGCACAGTCCCGCTGTTACCAAACCACATGACAGGCTATTAATTCAAATCTATTGTAAGTCCCCAGGTTGGTACAGCATGGCAGGCTGCTGAACAACAACATGGCTACATGCGGGGTTCAAGCATGCCACAAACTAGAGACCATTCCCAAAGCTGCTTCTTATATATAGGAAGCTGCTTGAACAATTTCTCTTAGAAAGATCAGCACGAGGCTAGTCCCCTTGAGGTGGAGGTCAAGAATGTCCCAAATGTCCAAACTACCATACCACTCCATCATTTCAGACATTAATCCCTCCTCCTCCTCCTCCCAGTAATTTCCCCAGTCTTAGGGTTCTGAATTTCGCTGTAACGCCTCACAGAACTCACAAACACCCAAGGGTTTGTTTCACATAGTAGTGGTGGAGGCTGGCAGGCTGGCAAGTCCCGGGTCCATGAGTAGGTCTGGTGAATCCCCCCAACTCTTGGGGTTTGATGAACCCCGATCAGTAGATCAGATGGCAGCTATTGTCCCAAATCCAGGGGTGAGATGTGGATGATCCAAGAAACAAAAAACCGGAGCAAGAGGAGGAGCGAATCTTCCCAGGAGATCCACCAGCAATGCTCCAGCCCAATCTATCAGTTATAACTGCCGAGGTCTGAATTCCAACTGCCAGTCATTATAGGAAATGACTACTACCAGCTGCCCAGCTAAGTTGATACCTGAACTTAACTATCACACCACCCCAAATAGGCATAGATAATGGGATTTACAAAACACCACAGAATGGAGGGCAATGGCTAGAAGGGCCACAACAAGCAATTCACTGCAGAAGCAGACCACATCCCAAAGGCAGCTACTCAGCTGCTTGTAGTAGATCCCACCATGAAGCTGATTGCCAGTCTCATCATGGGGAATAACTACCACCAGCTGCCCAGACACTCAACCAGGCCCAGCCAAGTTGACACACAAACAGAACCACCACAATTTCACCCCTTGTGAACTTGGCACCTGTACAGATCTTCAATGGGTGGTATCTGTACAGGTCTCCTCCACTGAGTGGCTCCAGTCCCCTAGTTCCTGAGTGGTGACTTTACCCCCTTGGCCTGGCAGCCCTGTTCCTGTACCTCTTGGGCATGGCAGCCCCACCCCCTTACTCTTGGGCAGTGACTATGACTCCATCCCATTGGCTCACAAGAATGAGCAGCTCCATACTCCAGAACCAAGTTGGTGAAGGACTGGCTCTTTGAAACCTAGGGGGCTGTGATCATTCCACCCCCAAAGGCCATGGTCCTACCCTTTCAGGCTGAGGCAGCACTGCTTCCATTTCCTTGGTCTCTCTGCTTCTGCCAATTAATGCTGAAGTCAGCTCTGCAGGAAATCTTCCTGCTCTAAAAACACTCAGCTTTCTTGCTTCGTTGGCCTGCCAAACCTGCTACTCCATTTTATGCTGGTCTTCTCTACCAATCAACGCTCAAAGGCAACCCATTCCACCAGTAAGCCACCTAACCAAAGGCATCAAGCTTTCTCCTCCATGGGCTGCTAAGACTGTTGCTGTCTCAGGCCAGTTCTCCTGACTCTGCTCCTGCCATCTGTCATGCTGTACTCTGGGGTCTCTCTGCCAGGGCCTCAGGTCAAGGACACACTCCATTCCTGTTTCCACGATTTAGGTATCTGTCAGAGCAGCACCCCACTCTCTCAGTACCAAATTCTGTTCTGGTTACCTAGTGCCACTCTAACAGGAATATACCACAAATCAGCTGTCCTTAACAAACAGGAGTTTATTCTTTTACAGTTTGGAGACTTTAAGTCCAAGTTCAAAGTGCCAAGCTCTAGGGGCTGGGTGAAAGCCCCTCAGCCTTGGGCTTCAGCTCTGCCTCAAGTTTCCAGCCCACTGAAGGCAATGGTTTTTCTTCACTCAGACAGCTGTTAGCTGCTGAGGCTGCCAAGCCCAAGGGTGACAAGTAAAAAGGCACAGTCCCGATGTTACCAAACATCGGCAGGCTATTAATTCAAGTCCATTGTAAGTTCCCAGGTTGGCAGAGCATGGCGGAATGCTGAACAATGACACGGCTACATGCAGGGTCCAAGTGTGCCACAAGCTAGAGACCATTCCCAAAGCTCCTTCTTACATACAGGAAGCAGAACACATACCCAAAGCAGCCACTCAGCTGCTTGTGGTAGATCCCACCACAGAGTTGATTGCCAGGCTCATCATGGGCAATAACTACTACAAGCTGCCCAGCCACTCAACCAGGCCCAGCCAAGTTGGCACACAAACTTAACCACCACACATCTTTATCTGAATGCCTCATCTGGAAGAATATGAGTATTGCTTGCTGAGGATACATTTATAACTATCTCCCTGTTAAAACAGTTTGTAGTCCCTTTAGAGGTAAACCATAGTCATGTATGATGTCAAGATTTTGTATTCTTTATCTGACACAAATCATTAGTTTCCCTTGTTGTTGTTGTTGTTGTTACGTGCCTTCGAGTTGGACCTGACTCATAACGACCCCTCTTTGGGTTTCTGAGGCAGTATCACTGCGGAAGTAGATTGCCCCATCTTCCTTCTGAGGAGTGGCTGGTGGATTTGAACCACCAGACTTCTGGTTAGCAGTCAAGTGCTTTAGCCACTATGCTACCAGAGTTTCCCTAGGTAAGGAAATTTCTGCAAAGTTGCATTCCAATCTTGATTTTCTTTTCTTTCTTAAGTCTTAAAATGTTTTCTTTCGCGGTGAAAGGTTTTTCATTCTTCCACTTGCTATATTATTATGCCCATTTAGAATTTAATTCTAAGAGTACTCACAGAAGACTTAGAAATGTTGTTTTCCTTTTTGTTTTGGGTCAAAATGCCCCATCAAGATTGACAAATGCTGAGGTTGCTATTATATAATTTTTTCTCCAAAAGGTAAACAAAACAAAAAAACCAACTCTGGCTCAGAGTGCCTTCCTCCAAAATGGCAAGAATATATTCTTTACTTCTGATCAAGATTGAGGAGCTCCAGCTCAGAAAAGTCATTAAATTCAGTTTTTATTTCTGCACTAATAAATTGTATGATGTGTGCCATTGAGTCAATTTTCACTCATAGTAATCCTATAGGACAGAGTAAAACTGTCCCATAGGGTTCCCTAGGCTGAAATCTTTATGGTAGCAGACTGCCACATCTTTCTCCCACAGAGGAGCTGATGGGTTTTAACCATGCACCTTTCTATTAGCAGCCAAGTGTTTAAACACTGTGTCATCAGGGCTTCTTCCCTAAATTGTATACACAGTAGTTACTGTGTAACACTTTTCTACACTTATGGTTTGGTATTTTCTAAATTTATTACCTTTATTTATATAGAATATGTAATTTAGAAAAATTGTTGAAAGAACAAAAAGAAGTAAATACCAACATCAATAAAACTATAGCCCAGATAAAAGAACTGTTGATATTTTTTAGTGTACCTTTCTAAAGCTAAAGTACACTCTACCAAAAAAATTCCATAAGATATTTAAAGTTAATTTTATCATACATTCAGGTAGTTTGCAATATTGCTCAATGAAAAATTGAACATATAATGAATATATATCTCTTTACAAATATCCATTTATCCCCCAGATTAAATTTATAGACGTGGTATTACTGAAATAAAGACATATACATTCATGTTCTAGGCAAATCTTTGGGGGTGGGGAATATGATTTACATTAGTCATATTTGAAAGGGACCATTTCCCTGCAGCTTTGCTAAGATTGGATAATATTTATTCATTATTATTCTTACAAGTTTAGTGTGGTAGAATTGGATATTATTATAACTTGTAAAGATAATTACTAAAAAAAAAAGGTAGACTGTGTAAGTAGATGAAAGGAGAGACAGATGATCAGAATAAAATACTTCAGATTATAATTTAAATTTAAATTAATCCTGCACCACTTCCTTTATTGAAAATCTAGCTGTTATACTCTGTTCATCATCACTCTCACTTGGAATGTGTGACTTCTTTCTCATCCATTTAAGTATTTAGTAAACAGAGAAGTGTATTTGCTCCCTGCTGCCCACATTAAGTTCAATAGCAAAGACAATATTAACAAATAGTTTTAAAATCATGGTACTTCAGCTTTGTAAACAATTTAAAATTGATCAAAATGGACTGTTTTAGAATATAATGTTTAAGTCAATAATAAAATTTAAGAGGCCTTGTAAATTGTCTAACTATATGTACAAATGTGAAGTTTTATAATATGAGAGAAGCCTACTGAAACCAGAGAAAAAAGAACTAAAGAAAAAAATAGAGTTCAGGAGCACTCATCTGCATATTTTAGACCTAGGCTAACCAGTTGCATGTTAATGACTTGCTTTGGACAGGTAGGACTGAGTGAAAAGTATAAATGAAGGTCTACATCTTGCATATCCAAACATTTAAAAGTTAAAAATCAAGCTATGCCCACAGCCGGTCTGCACTTTCACTCAGGGTTCCACAACTTGCTCATCAAGAATTGCCCTCAGGACCAAAGCTAACAAGGCCTCAGGACAGCCCTGAGAGCACAGTGTCTTGGGTCAGAGCAAGGCAGAAGGCAGTCCAACAACCAGGATTTCAGGGAGGAAGCCAGTTTGAAGACCCATCTGTGTTAGCTTCCCTGGGTGTCAGCGGTGACAGGATCCTTTTACAAATCAGGGTTTCCAGGAAATTCCACACACCTCTCAGGAGAACATCACAAGAATAGGAGGAGGGTGGAAGTTCAGTTACCTGGATTAACTGGTTGACTTAGACCTCAATTTGGGTGACTTAAAAAAAAAAAAAAAAAACTCACTGACGTTGAGTCGATTGCAACTCACAGCGAGCCCCCCTTTGGGTTTCCAAGGCGGTATCTCTACGGAAGTAGATTGCCCAATCTTCCTTAGGAGGAGTGGCTGGTGAGTTTGAACCCCCAGCCTTCTGGTTAGCAGTCAAATGCCTTAGGCACTACACCACCAGGCAGCCAAATAGAAACAGAAGCAGGGACTTTTCTCCATGTCCCCAGGGCAGGGGTGTGTTTTTCACTGTCTCAGTAGACACTGCTGTACCTTTTGTCCCCACTTTTGTCTGGGAGGACAGTTTGTCTCATACTCTTCCTCATGGAAGTACTCTTTACCCATCAGTGGCCAAACATTTTTTTTAAAAATTTCTTATGATAACTACAAGGGGAAAAATGTTTTTGTTTTGGTGTTTGTGGTATTCAAGACAAGAACCCCTCCAGTCCAGATGTAGGATAGGCCTGGAACTTAGAGTGGCTGTCAATTTATAGACCATTTAAGTTGTAGGTTACCAGTGTTCAGGTTCAGACTTATTAGACATCTATTGAATAAAGACAGTAACTTTGCTTCTCTATGAGAGTTTTCTATTTCCTAAAATGAGCAGGTGGAAATAATCTTTGAAGATTCCCCCATGAAATCAAAGGTTTGAAGTTCTGTTGATACAACCAATTGTTAGTGAAGCCTTATTAGGCTTACTACCTTTTAGAATTTACTATCTTATTTTCCACCTAACAAAATTGAATAAGGGCATTTGTGTTTAGTAAGAAGGAGAGAACCATGTCTTGTTACCCTGTCACCTTGAACTGGTTACATGTTATGTAATTTACTGGTAGGTCCAGTCCCTGCTTTTACAGCTAACTGAAAAGAAAGAGTAACATAGAAACACACATGAACACACAAAGCCAGATGTATCCCCTTTAACCAATTTTCTGGCACATGAAGTTTTTTTAATTCATTTTATTGAAATATAATTTATATGCAGTGAAATACACAAAACTAAAGTGACATAGGTCAATTAATTTTTTTTTGCAGTGTTCCCTCCTCTCCCCTCCCACCCCTGGCAACCAACAAAGAAAATTTCCCTTCATATATAAACCTTTCCTTGACCCTCCACAACAATGAACTAATACTAAATTTGTCCTTCTGTGATTGACTTATTTCACTCAGCATAATACCCATCAAGTTCATTCATATTATGCAGTGTTTTGCAGACTCTACATTATTCTTTAGTGCTGCATAGCATTTCATTACATGTATGTACCATAGTTTGGTCATCCACTCCTCTGCTGATGGGTACGTAGGTTGTTTCCATCTTTTTGCTATTGTAAATAGTGCTGTGATGAACATGAGTGTGCATATATCTGTTCTTGTCCTGGCACTCATCTCTCTAGGATAAATACCTAGTAATGGGATTGCTGGGCCAAATGGTATCTCCAATTCCAGCTTTCTAAGGAATCACCACATTGCTTTCCACAGTGGTGGTATCCCTTCACAGTCTCACCAGTCAGTATATGCGAGTCCCAATCTCTCCACATCCCCGCCAGCATTTTTGATTTTCTGTCTCATTGAACCTTGCCATCAGTACTGGGGTGAGACAGTATCTCACTGTTTTGATTTGCATCTCTCTGATGGTCAATGATTGTGAACATCTCTTCATGTATTTATTGGCCACCTTAATATCCTCCTTGGTGAAGTGTCTATTCATGTCTTCTGCCCATTTTTCAATTGGATTATTAATTCCTTTGGTGTTGAGGTACTGGAGTTTTCTATAAATCTTAGAGATAAGTCCCTTGCCAGATATGTAATTATTGGCAAATATGAATTTTGTTGCTGTCACTTTTGTTATGTGCTTTTTCGTGGAGTCGATTTCTTTGTTCCATATAATTTTCTATGCTGAGCTCGTTTTGTTTATGAATCATGTTATCACTTCCTTCATTGCTATTGTTTTAACATTTGCTAAATAATTATGCTGGTCCTCTTCTTTATTTTGATGTGAAAGTTTATCATTTTTCTTTGAGGTTACCCTGTGATTTATAGTTTTCTTCCCAAGTTTAGAACAGTCAGTCAGTTCTATCTTGTAGTTATCTTGACTTCCCTACCAACTAGAAGTTCTGTAACTACAGTTTTTTCTTTCCCTCTTTTTGGTTTGTAGTTGTCCTCATTTGTCAACTGATGTCTCTGTTTCCCTGTTCACAATCTTGGAGGCTTATTTACTTTGGATACTTCCATAACTGGGTTGGTTTCTGGGTTATGTCATCATGTGTGTTAATGGTCAGTTGTTGTTGGCTGTTATTGGTTCTCTGTCCAAAGAGCTCCCTTAAGCATCTCTTGTAAGGTTGGTCTGGTTTTGACAAATTCCCTTAATTTCTGCTTATCTGGAAATGTCCTAATTTCACCATCATATTTGAGGGACAGTTTTGCTGGGTACATAATTCTTGGTTGGAA
>NW_006921847.1:3904924-3913752 GCF_000298275.1 Orycteropus afer afer | reverse complement strand
TATCCTGTTTGGGGTTCATTGGACTTTTTGATTTGATTTATTCTCGTCTTTCACATACCAGAAAAATTCTCTTCCAACAAATCTTCAAATTTTTTTTTTCTGTGGTTTTATTTGTCTCTTGTTCTAGAATTCCAATTACACGTAGGTTATTCCTTTTGATGGTATTCCCACATGAACCTTAGACTTTGTTCATTTTGTTTTGATCTTTTTTCCAATTGTTCCTTTTCCAAAGAAGTATTGAGGTATTTGCCTTCAATCTCACTAATTCTGTCTTCCATTGATTAAATTCTACTCTTTTGCTGTTTCAATGTCTTATCTATTTCTAAAACTTTAGTATTAATCTTTTGGATTTCTGTCTGTAGATTTTGTATAATTTTTAATTTTTCATGTATTTGTCATTTTGTTCTTGTATTGTTTTTTGAAATTTTTCTAGGATTTTCTCTGTGTTTTCCTCATTTCTTTTCAGTGTTTTCCTTGATCTGTCTCTCAACTCATTGAAGGTACCTAAAAATAATTCTTTTGGATTCCTTATCAGGGAGTTCCAATGCTGTGTCTTCCTTAGGGATGTGTTTTGGGTCTGTATCTTGGTCCCTTGTTTCTCCTGCTTTATCTTGCTTCTTTGTGTGTTGTCTCCAAGCTATTGTGATGTTTCTGTGCTTATATTTAATTGGTGATTTTATGTTAGGGTGACTTGCCCATGATTTTTGTTTTCTTTGTATGTTATCTACATAAGCAGGGTACTGTGCTGTGCTCCTCTATTTGCTAGTTGGCAGCACTTATAAACTCATCACCTATTTCCTTTCCCGTTTCCTGCCTCCCATATGTCCCTGCCATCCTTGGCAAATGTAGCTTATTCTTAGGTCCCTGAAATCCAAATGAGAATGCTGTCACTTTAAAATGCAAAATGGCCTCAGTCACTTTCAATATCCAAAATACTCACCATCTGTAAACATTCAAAATAGCTGCACCCTTGGTTACTTTAAATATCTAAATAGGCACTGCTTGTAAACAAACAAAATGACAGCATGCTCCAGACTGCCAAAAGTCCACAGCTCAGACTGTCTCCCAACTTGTTTCCCTTCCTAGTCATAGGCCACCAGTGCAGTTGTTTCTGTAGCCCTTGGCAAGTATTAATCTTTTGGATTTCTGTCTGTAGATTTTGTATAATTTTTAATTTTTCATTAAAATTTCAATAAAATTGATCTTTAGGTCAATTCTTAGGTCCAACACCACTTGGAAATATTCAGGCTGTTGGTCTCATCAGAGTAGCTGACAGATCACTGATCCAGCTGTCTCTGTACTCAGTTTTCATTCAGGTTTTTCCATTAGTTGGTGCCTAATCCACTTCCTTTCAAAGCTCAGGGCTCCAGTGTTATCTTCTGTGTCTCTGTCAATTGGTTTCTCTTTTCTTTGTTGAAAAGGGTCTGTGTAGCTTGTCTGCCTATTCTATCATCTTACTAGAAGTCCCCAAAACTTTAAGAAGTAAAATGCCATGTCAAATATCCTTCAGATTTGTCATAGTGTTACTTTTCTCAATTCATGTTTAGTACATTTTGAAACTGTTATCTTTAAAAAAATCTCACTTTATTTTTGTATAACAGAATTGTAGGGAATAGGCTTTTGTGAGGCTAAGTGTGGTTATGTTCTTACTTGCTGCTAGGTCACTTTTTTTTTTTTTTTAAATTGTGATTTGGGTGAAAGTTTACAGAATAAATTTGTTTTCCATTCAATAGTTCATACACATTTTGTATCATGACATTGATTACAATCCCCATAATGTAATAGCTCTCTTCCTACTTCCTCCCTCTGGTTACCTTTTCCATGTGTCCTTTTTTCCTATGCATACCTGCACTCTGAGTTATCTTCCTGTGCAAATGCTGACTTTCTGATCTCCCATGGTTGATGGTTCTAAGAAGTATACCTACCTGGTGTAATTGATCACCTTGCATGCCTATTTTTTGGCTGGAAGCCACAAAAGTGAGTTTAATTCCAGGCCCAAAAGTTAATTAGAAGCCATAGTCTCAGAGGTTTCTCCCATCTCTCAAACCAGTGACCCTGACTTTTTTATGATTTTGAGTTTTGTTCCACATTTTTCTCCCACTCTATCCAGGACCTCTTACAGTGATCCTTTTCTGTGTGGTTGACAGTGGTAACAAAGCACCATCTAGTTCTTCTGGTCTCAGGGTCATGTAGGCTGACATTCACATGGTCCACTAGCCCTGAGACTAATTGTTTTTATGTGTCTTTAATTTTCTTCATTATTCTTTGCTCCAGATGAGGAGAGACCAACAGTTGCATCTTAGATGGCCACTCACAAGTTTTGAAGACCTCAGTCACTACTGAAGTAGTGATGTAGAACAATGTTTTTTTATGTAGTATGTTATGTCAATTGCTTACTTCCATTTGCTAAGTCATTCTTATGTAACACCTGTTGTGGTGGCCTTGGAGGTCTGGAGCCCTGACACGAGTGACCTCTGTTTGACAAAGCTGTAAAATCCTCTGCCTCCCTCTGGGAGGGAGCATAGAGATTTGAGTCTCCTCTGTTGCTGTCTAGAGAGCCACCTTAGTCACTAATCCCTTAATAAACTCCTATGTTACTACCATGGAGCTGCTAGCCTCTCTCTTCAGTCTCTCAGCACCTGACAAATTTTACGTTACTGGTGCATGCCTAGAGAAGAATAAATTATTTTACAATCATTTTATTCATAAAATACATGAAGTAGATATGGAATTGTGAAATTTAAAATGTATAATTTTTTCTGATCTTATTCAACATTATTCAAACTTCATTTTTCTTCTTTAATATTGTTTTGCTTTTTTTGAGCCCCCCCCCCAAATAATTACTATTGGCGTGGCGTGTTATTTTGAAAACAGAAAACCAAATATCTCCTCTGTTCTAAATTGTTTAGCATATAGTTAGGACTCACAAGAACAGACTGAAAATTATAATTAAGTATGAGAAAGGTAGAGCACACTTGTCAGACATACTGGTTTGCTAGGATGGCACTGAAGAGAAACATGTAAAGAGATTGGTGAGTGAAGAGTGAAGATGTTCTGTGTCAGGGAAGTGACACTCCACTGAATCCCTCAGTTTTCAAAGAATATCTGTTAAATTTTCTTGTTTGACACAGTAAGGAAGCTCTTCTCAAACACACACAAAAAATGACAGAAAATATCCATCTTAATATACGCACATGCTTATCTTTATTCAGTATTGTGACAAACCAGATGACCTGAATCTTTTTGTGATTTTTTTCAATAGAATGACACATATATTTTTTGAAGCCTTTAGAACAAGCAAACCATTCTATCAGGATAAATGCAGAAATAGAAAGGTCTCCAATTTCTGCAATTCTAAACTTTGTTTACAAAAGCCCAGTGGAGTAAAGATTGGAGAGTCTATCTAGATAATTTGATCAAGGTAGAAATCCTATCTGTGATTACTCTAGTGTAAGTACATGCTACTTTGACCCTCTGAGGACCAGAACTGTCTGCATTATCTCACACTGAAACAGAACACTGTGGGAGATCTGGAAAGGCAATTGAAGCCACAGTGGGGAAACTTGTTATTGTTTTTTTTTTTTTTTTTTAAACACACATTGTGACATACTAGCATTTGAGAAGGTCAGCCTTGTTGAGGAGTGGATACTTTAATAACAAGTATCTCTTCATAACAAACTTCACTTCACTTGATACTGTAATTGACTTCACATCTGTGAGATTTTTATTACTGTGGATTTTCATCAACACTTCACCCAACATCCTAATTTGCCACTGAATAATGACTGGTGAGTATCACAGCCATGAGATTACAATGTGAGATATGTGGTTGATAGCTTCTATTATAAGACCACTGCCAATATAAAACTTGATGAAAACAATTTTGTAAGATGCTTGTAGTTGACCCTTGCAGTGGTTAATATTAATATCACTGTGTTATTGATAAAGAATTACTTTTCCCTTCACGAGTGATTATGAAATCCTAGAGAAACGAACAAAGACTAACTTTCTGTAAAACTTGTGAGAACCTACCATATACTTGTATTTTAGAAGTTTGGATCAGTTCTCTTCATAATATTGTTGAAAAGTTTCATGTAAATTAGAAAGTAAACCTTCCCTTTAAGATGAAAGATCAACACAAGGTATGGAATTGAATGAAAATGTCAAAATTTATTTTATATATAGTTTCTCTTAAACAGAATTACCACACAATTCTTGGGAGGCAAAGAAGAGTGGGTGAAGGAATTATTGAAGAAGGTGTGAGAAAAACCCAACCACGCCAGAGAAGAAAATATTAGGCAGAATTCTTTCCCACTGATTACTTACTTAGCAAGATCTAATAAATGTAGTTAATATACTTTCTCTGGTAAAGCTAACAGGGGGAATAACAGCACAGTCAATGATGAGGTAATTCCGAGACCAAACCAAGTTAGGGCAGAAGGTTGGTGCAACCTGGAACAAATCTTTTGAAAGCTAAAAGGCTAAAAAAAAGCTGGCATTGATTGGAAATACATTATTAAAATAAGCTAGTTCAGAAAATCAGAAAGAACATTCAAAACTGAGCAGGGCAATGAAGAAAATAGGGCCAAATTGTATTTTCCCTAATGACTCTGTAAATGAAAATAATGTGTGTTTTACTAATATTTATGTTTTCTAATAGAGATTTATATTTACACAAAAAGAAAAATATCACTCATTCTTCTTCTCTGTAAAATTCCTTCCCTATGAAAATCTAAATCTATATCAATGACTTTACACTGCCCAATACACCGGAGGGAAGAAAGCAATTACCATTTTTCAGGCACTTACTACATACAGGAGACAACAGAGATTAAGTATTTAAAAATCTTCACGGCTCTTCTATAATATGGAAATTAACTTTCTTTTGCAGATAAAGAAAACAAGACTTGTAAAGAATACATGCTGCTCAAGTTCATACAGTTTAGCAGTGGTCAAGTGAGCATTTGACTGCCATTTAGCCTCACACTAAAGTTGACATTCTTTCGATATATCTCACTCTTTTGACATTGTAGTTGCCAAGGGCTATTGATAGTACAAGGCAAAGCATTCAATAAATATTACAGGGGGCTTAATCAGTTGATTTGGGTCCATGAGTGTTTAATGATAGTTTATCTTCCTCCTTTGACAACTATAGTAGTTGTGAACAGTCAGATGCATGCCGATGTTTCTTAATTACAGAAAAAAAAAATTTATAAAAGGTGAATTGGTAAGAGAGTTGATTTCTATGAAGTATACATACTTTATGTAACTGAATTATCATTATGATCATAATCTTTCTTCAATGAGTCTTCTCAATATAATATTCTCTGTCCCAAAGTAAAGACACCAGAACCAGCACCCAAATTCTTTTGCAACATATAGCAAAACATGTATTGGTAAGGGAGAAGATCTAAGCTTTCCCACTAACTTTGTTAAGTTGAAAAATTGTGCAAAATTTGTTAGTATTGTTTTTTAAATAATCCATCATAAACCAACTGCTGGTATAAATATATTTTATACATTAATGTAAATTCAATGATATCGATTCCTTCATATATGCTGTAATTGCCTCTGAAAAAAAAAATATCTTAATCCCTTTTACTATACCTCCACCATGAAATTATATTCTCCTACACACTCCCCTTTTTCCTGTTTTTACCTTCTTTCTTTTCCTTCTTTGACTGCCTGAATTTTCCTTTTATGTTTTTCAAACACTTTATTTTCTCTTTCTTTCTAAAATATCTGCATTTCTCTATTTTATTGCATAAGAGATCACAAACATTTTGCTGTCTATGTAAACACTAGTTTCTCCTTAATCCCTCCCTTCATTGCCAAGAGAGCTTCTTCTTTGCTTAGATATCTGTCAGACATCCATTAATCTCAAGGAAATTAGGACCATTCCTTAAACTAGGATAAGTCCTTAACTCACTCGGGCAAATAAGATGCAAGTACATGTATAAAATAACCATGAACCAAACTCACTGCCATCAAGTCCATGCCAACTCACAGTGACCCCCAGTGGGTTTCCTGGGATGTAAATCTTTATGGAAGTAGGTTGCTCCATTTTCCTTCTGCAGAGTGGCTGGTAGGCTTGAACCACTGATATACTGGTTAGCAGGCTAATGTCAGATAAAAAGGCAGAAGTTATCATCTGTTTTCATTCCAGTCATGAAACAGAAGTTTCAAAGTATTTGGCTGTAAACCAAAAAAGGTCGGTGATTGGAACCCACAACCACTGGGGTGTGTGTCAGGGGTGGAGATGAGACTATCTGCTTCTATAAAGATTTATAGCCTTGGAAACTCTATGAGGGAACTTTATTCTGTCCTATTGGGTGGCTATGAGTTGTAATCAATCAATTCCATGGCAGAGGGTTTTTTGTTTTGTTCTGTTTTTTTTTTTGTGTGTGTGTGTGAAGGATTGGTACCTGGAGCTGCTGCTGCTATGAGACTATAAGAGATGTCCATCAGAGTCCTGACATCACTAAGCCACTAAAACAACGCCAGTTCTACCTTCCTCCAAAATTTTTGTTTACTTTCAAAACCAAATAAATTCCTGTTTAATCTTTATACCACTGTCATCTAAAATGCATAACAAAAACTCCATGAGGTCAGGTATTCTGTTTGTTCACTTGTTTTATCATTTTCATAGATGTATCTCCAGTGCCTAATGGTGTACCTAGCACAAAGTAGGTGCTCAGAAATATTTATGGAATAAGTTAATATATAAATTTTCCTTGCGAATGAAAAAGGAGTTCTAGCAGCACAATGCCGAAGGCATTTGACTGCTAACCAAAAGGTTGGAGGCTTCAAATCCATGAGCCTCTACATGGAAGGAAGATGGGCCAATCAATCTACTTTTGTAAAGATTTACCATTGCTATGAGTCAGAAATGACTTGGTGGCAGTGGGTTTGATTTTGGTTTTGTTAATGAAAACATTTACGTATTATTTTTAGTGCATTTATGTTTCAATTTCTTTGCATCTGATATTCATACTGCTTTGTTTGTTTGCATTAAATATACTGGTAACTCTTTGTCCACATCTTCATTTTCAACCTTTCTTTTCATTTTGTTTTAAGATTGCTAATCAGAGCTGAGTTGTCTTTATACACGATCCAACATGTTCCATTTTTTTCATGGGAGATTTCAGCCCCATCTCAATTAGTATTTTAAAATTTTTTATCTCTTACTATACATTTATTATTTTATAGCTTTGTTTTCCTTAAATTTGTTTATTGGTTTGATCAACTTTCTACTCCCTTGAATTTTCCCTTTGTTAAGCAAGTGAACTACTACAGGACTACTACAGTTTGTTCTTTCTAATAATGATTATCTTCCCTTCTTGTTGCTCATAATAAGATATATGTTTCTCTACTGTTATATGAAAATAAGAACCCAATTATTTTCCCCACTGAGATGTTCTAATCTGTTTTCTCATCCCCTAAATAAAAGAGACTTTTCGGACATTCTCATGGCTGCTTTCCTCTCAGACCTTCTCAAATGAGACTTCTGACACATACCACTGCTCCCTACAATAAGTGCTAGGTCTTCCTGAAACAATCAATTTATAATATGTAATTCTTGATTATTATTGGAACTTCCCTGAAAATATATTTACTTCCTTTACAGAATTCTAAATGCACAGTGTAGTGATATATTTAGATATAAGTACACTTTTTACTATTGTTTTCTCTCCTGATTCTCTAAGTCAAATCTCTGTTGTAATTCATGTATAATTTGTTTAGTATTCTTTCTCTAAAATGTTCCTGGGTGAAGTAACTGTGGTTAAACTCTCTGGACTCTAGCATATCTGAGTATCTTTTGTACTGGTAGGTGAATGATATCTGGGATTGTATGGTTTCCTCTCAATTGTTTACAATTGTTCTACACTATTTTTGGTGCCAGAGTTGTTGATAAGAAGTCTGATCAAGATGGAGGAATAGCCAGACACGCAACAAAAACCCTCTTCAACAAAGAAAAGAAAAACCAATTGACAGAGGTACAGAAGATAACCCTGGAACCCTGAGCTTTGAAAGGAACTATACAGAAGTGGATTAGGCACCAACTAGTGGCAAAACCTGAATGAAAACAGTGAGTATAGAGATGGTCAGAGCTGCTGCCTGTCAGCTACACTGACGGGACCAACAGCCTGAATATTTCCAAGTGGTGTTGGGACCTGAGAATTGATGTAAAAATCAGTCCTGGTCACCAAGGGCTGCAGAGACAATGACTCTGGTGGCCTATGACTAGGAAGGGAAATAGCAAGAAAGGAGACAACCTCAGCTGTGGACTTTCTGCTGTCCAGAGGGTGCAGCCATTTTGATTGTTTAAACATGGCAGCCATTTTGGATATTTAAAGTGACTGAGGGTGCAGCCATTTTGAATGTTTACAAGTGTCAACCATTTTGAATATTTAAAGTGACCGAGGGTGCAGCCATTTTGAATGTTTACAAGTGGCAACCATTTTGGATTTTAAAGTGATATCATTCTCATTCGGATTCCAGGGACCTAAGAACAGGCTCTGTTTTCCAGGGTCGGCAATGACATATGAGAGTCTGACAAAGGAAAGGAGACTGGTGGTGAGTGTATAAGTGTGGTCAACTAGTGAGTAGAAGAGCATGGCACAGTACCCTGCCTGTATAGACAACATACAAACAAAACAAAGAAAACGAAATTGTGGGCAAACACACCAACATATAATCACCAATTAAATATAAACACAAAAACGTCACAATGCCTTGGAGACAACAGAGCATCACAGTCCACACAAAGAAGCAAGATAAAGCAGGAGAAACAAGGGACCAGAATACAGACCCAAACCACATCTCTG
>NW_006921847.1:3903631-3904824 GCF_000298275.1 Orycteropus afer afer | reverse complement strand
GGTCTGCAGCTCCAACTGTCTCTGCGTTCAGGTTTTTCTTTCCACTAGTTGGTGCCTAATCCACTTCTATATAGTTCCTTTCAAAGCTCAGGCCTCCAGGATTATCTTCTGTATCTCTGTCAATTGTTGGTTTTTCTTTTCTTCATTGAAGAGAGTGTGTGTCTCTTGTCTGCCTATTCCTCCATCTTATAGGAAGTCAGAATTTAAAGTCTGGAGGCTTGATCTTGATGAGACTGCCAAGGGAGAGTGTGTAGTTGAGAAGATATGAGGCCAAGGATTGAGTCTGGGCCTTTCCATGCTATGAGGCAGCAAAAAGCAGGCATTGCTGCTGACTGGCCATAGCTGGCCCGCAGGACAGCAGAGACAATGTTGTCCATGAAGTGCTGTGTGACAGCCACTTGGAACAGGGACTCCGCCACCAAGCACTGGGTCATGTTGACGAAAGCAGACTCCCCCAGAGAGTAGAGCAGCTCCTCCACACTAGAGAAGGTGTAACCATGGGCCTGGTAATTATAGATCCTCATAAACTTCTCCATGACCTCCTCTACCCACATCTGCAACCTCAGGAAGCTGATTCTGTAGTGCCACCAGAGGCGGAAGGGGTTTAGCAGGTACCAGTCGGTCTCCTCCAGCACAAAATGTTCCCTGCCAAAGATGGCGCTCCTGCCCACCACCTCACGCCGGTGTCTCAGCCCCAGCAGCTTGACAAAGTCCTGCATGTGCAGGCTCAGCAAGTGGAAGGAGGCAGCCACGCTTTCGTAGTGCTGTTTGTTGACAGAGATGGTGGCCAGGAGGCCACCCACAGTCGCCTTCTCATACACTTCGACATGCACACAGGGCCCAAAGTGCTGCTGGAGGAAAAGGGCCACAGCAGAGCCTCCGATTCCAGCTCCAACCACGGTGATTTTGCCAGGCCGGGCGTCTCTGCCTGCAGTAGCTGCGGCGAGAAGCGCAGTCAGAACAGCGAGGAACGGGACAGCGCAGGCCATGGCAGGCAGCGACCAGGTCAGCGCACCATGGATCGCGCTCCCAGGTTGTCGATCAGCTCATTATGCAGTGTTTTGCAGATTCTACTTATTCTTTAGTATTGCATAGAATTCCATTGTGTGTATGTACCATAGTTTGGTTATCCATTCTTCTGTTGATGGGCATGTAGGTTGTTTCTATCTTTTTGCTATTGTAAATAGTGCTGC
>NW_006921847.1:3897240-3903531 GCF_000298275.1 Orycteropus afer afer | reverse complement strand
TCACCCCAGCACTGATGGCAAGGTTCAATGATACAGAAAATAACAAATACTGGTGGGGATGTGGAGAGATTGAGACTCTCATACACTGCTTGTGTGACTGTGAAGTGACACAACCACTGTGGAAAGCAATATGGCGATTCCTTAGAAAGTTGGAATTGGAGATACCATTTGACCCAGCAATTCCATTACTGGGTATATATCCTAGAGAGGTGAGTGCCAGGACAAGAACAGATATATGCACACTCATGTTCATCGCAGCACTATTTACAATAGCAAAAAGATGGAAACAACCTACGTACCCATCAGCAGAGGAGTGGATGACCAAACTACAGTACATAGACATACTGGAATGCTATGCAGCACTAAAGAATAATGTAGAGTCTGCAAAACACCACATAATATGGATGAACTTTGAGGACATTATGCTGAGTGAA
Organism: Orycteropus afer afer; assembly: GCF_000298275.1. NCBI lineage: Eukaryota > Metazoa > Chordata > Mammalia > Tubulidentata > Orycteropodidae > Orycteropus > Orycteropus afer. The sequence continues at coordinate 3,903,097 of NW_006921847.1, read as the reverse complement.
GTATGTCAATCATAGAAGGAGAAATATAGTATTAGTTCATTGTTGTGGAGGGTCAAGGAAAGGTTTATATATGAAGGGAAATTTTCTTTGTTGGTTGCCTAGGTGTGAGGGGAGTGGAGGGAACACTGCAAAAAAAAAAAAAATGCATTGACCCATGTCACTTTAGTTTTGCGTATTTCACTGTACATAAATTATATTTCAATATTTCAATAAAATGCATTAAAAAAAAACACACAGAACTTGAAGAATGTAATGTCACTGAATTATACACACAAATATTGTTGAATTGGTGTATGTTTTGCTGTGTATATTTTCAACAACAGCAATTTAAAAAAAGGAAGGGGGATTGGGGGAAAAAAAAAGAAGTAGAAGTAGAAGAAGAATTAAAAAACAGACCAGCAGACTTGAAGAATGAAGTTTACCTAGAAACTGATGATTCTATGCTGAGGCATTCAGCTATTTGTCTCTATATCTGTCCCCACCTACCTAACTAATCTGACAACTTTCAGTTTGGGACACCTGATTTAAATGGCTTGATAGGAGCAGATTTTGTATCCAGGGGTTAGGGTAGCCCAAAATCATTTATTCAGCAGGGATCAATACTATATTCCACTCAGTATCTGGAGATTATCTACCTAGGCTGAGGCTTCTGGCGCTAGTCCAGACCCAAGGACCTGGAAGAACGGCCAAAGAGACTGAATTCCCTGCATCTTCCCAGTATGATCTCACTCTTGCCATTGTTGCCGGGTCTCAGCTTGGGCTGCACTGGAGCAGGATGTCCTGATCTGCTGGGATCCAGAGGAGGCCAAGATGGCTCCTTGTGAATTTGGGGTGCTAAATGGCCTGGATGTTGACCCCTCAGCATACCTCAATCAACAGGAAAACCTGTTGCAGCACTTGTGCAATGGGCTCCAGGACTGTGCCACACACACCCAGCCCTTCTGGGGACCACTGACCCAAAGAACAAAGCTGCCACCTGTGAAAGTAGCTCCAGTCACTCCTTTTAACATGAGGAAGCCTGTGATGCTGGCCTGCTATGTATGGGGCTCCTATTCAGCTGATGTGACCATCACATGGAGGAAGAATGGGCAGCTCATCCCCTCTCCCAGTAGTGCCCAGAAGACTGCCCAGCCCAATGGAGACTGGACATACCAGACTCTCTCCCATTTAGCTTTAACCCCTTCTTATGGGGACACCTACACCTGTGTGGTGGAGCACATTTGCGCTGTTCTGCCCATCCCTGAGAATTGGACACCTGGGCTATCCCCGACGCAGACAGTGAAGGTTTCTGTGTCTACAGTGACTCTTGGCCTGGGCCTCATCATTTTCTTTCTTGGTTTGATGAGCTGGCAGAGAGCTGGCTCCTCTGGTTATACTGTCCTCCCTGGGTCCAATTATCCAGAAGGTCACACATTTCCTAGAGACAAAAATCCTACAACTTTCACTCCAAGTGAGGCGGATCTTCCCCTGTTCCCTCAAGTCCCCCAAGTCTTCTTGGATCTTATGGTTCCCCTGTCCATGTAAACCTTAGCAACTTGGGGAACCTCATTTCTGGGAATAGTCTATAACCAAAGGCTTTATTCCTAGGGTGACTATAACCTGGGCAGGAAGGTTAAAGAGCCATTTTTGGGGGCCCCACTATGTCACAGATGACATCAAGTCACTGGTGACCATTGCTGAGAACAAACTCCAGTGGAAATAGTGAAAAAAAAAAGAAGTCTGATCATTTTCCCTTTTAGGAAGCCTGCTTTGGTAATAGACATAATTATACTTACAGATATATACATATATATAACCTATCATACACACACATACATCAGAATTATACCATGAAGGGCTTAAATATTAATATTTATCAATACATATTGCCTGAATCTTGATGAGCTTTTTCAATCTGTAAATGTATCATTTCCTCTTATAACTGTTTCTTGTTCTTATCTTTTGTTGCGGGGTTAGATATCTTCACAGGGTAAGTCTATAACTGCATTCTACCCTTTCCATTGTAATTTAAAATAATTGTATTTTTTATTTTGTGAATTTTCTTATGTCTTTAGATGATCTTTCAAGCAAAAATTTTCTGTTCAGCAGTCATCTTCTATTTCTCAAATTTATGGTTGTCTATTTCAGTTTCAAAATTATGGTTTTTAGGCTCAGATTGTCATTTCTAAGTGTTGAACTCAAATCTACTTAGTTATCCTTATTGTGGTTAGGCACCATTGAGTAGGTTTTGACTCAAAGCTACCCTATGTGCAACATAATGAAACATTGCCTGGTCTTGTGCCATCCTCACAATTGTTGCCGCACTATAACCCATAGTCACAGCCACTGTGTCAATCCATCTCATTGAGTCTTTCCTTTTTTCACTGACCTTCTACTTTATATAGCATGATAAGCTTCTCCAGGGACTGGTCCCTTCTGATAACATGGCCAAACTATGAGAGAACTGAAGAACTCTGGCCATTCTTGCTTCTGAGAAACATTCTGGCTGTACTTCCTCCAAGACAGTTTTGTTCATTCTTCTAGCAGTCTATGATACATTCAATATTCTTAGCCAACACCAAAATTCAAATATATCAATCCTTCTGTGGTTTTCCTTTTTTCATTATCCAGTTCTCATATGCTATTGAAAATACCATAGCTTGGATCAGGCACACCTTAGTCTTCAAAATGACATCTATGTTCTTTAACACTTTAAAAACGTCTTTTTTAGCAGATTTGCCCAATGCAATACATCAGTTGATTTCTTGACTATGCTTCCGTGGGTGTTGATTGTGGATCCAAGTAAAATGAAGTCTTTGACAATGTCATTTTTTTTTCCCATTTATCATGATGCTACTTATTGGTCCAGTTGTGAAGATTTTTGTTTCTCTCTTGTTGAGGTATAATCCATACTGAAGGCTCTTTGATCTTCATGAGTCTTCACTTTCAGCAAGCAAATTGTGTCATCTGCTTATGGAAGGTTCAAAAGATCTTCAGGGGCCAATATTTTTCAAAAGTGGACTTGGCTATATCCTTTTTTCCTAGTGTGTCTTAGTCTAGAAAGGCTACTAAAACCTGTCTACCATGGGTGACTGAGCTGGTATTTGAAATATAGATGTCACAACTTCCAACACCACAGCAACATGCAAGCCACCGCAGTATAACAAACTGACAGATGAGTGGTGGAGTTGTCCTTGTTGTTGTTGTTGTTATGTGCCATCAAGTCAGACCCGACTCATAACGACCCCCCCTTGGAAACGTTTCCGAGGTGGTATCACTACGGAAGTAGATTGCCCAACCTTCCTTCCGAGGAGTGGCTGGTGGTTAGAACCGCCAGCCTTCTGGTTAGCAGTCAAATAAATGCCTTAGGCACTACGCCACCAGTGCTAGAGAGAGAAATAAATCTAACTTATTTATGGTAATCAAGAGGCTTTGTTTCCAAAGGTGTCAGAGAATCTTCTTGAAGATACTTTCCACAATTATTTTGAGAAATTATAAAACAGGGTTTTAGCTTCTTTCTTCTGTTAGTGATTGAACATGATAATGAAATAATACAACAAAAAATACATGAAACAAGGGTTATAAAAAAATTAGCTTTACTCAAAGTCATATGTAAAAACAGGAGAATGTTGAATGCACCCAAACCAACGCACCTCCGTAGAACAAGTTCCAACTCTTACTGACCCTGTAAGACAGAGTAGAACAGCACCATATGGTTTACAAGGTTGTAAATCTTTACAGAAGCAGACTGACTTATCTTTCTCCCTTGGAGCAGCTAGTAGGTTCCAACTGCTGAGTTTTCGGTTAGCAGCCAAATCCTTTAAACACTGCGTCACCAGAGCTCTTGTCAAGTACACAATATTCAGAAAATGAAGTTGTTATATTGGAGCGGGGAATGTATCTGCATAAATTTTTATGATGTCAGTGAGCTCCAGAGAATTGTACAAGTCACCAAGATCAGGTGTGAAAAGAGAAAAATAATAAGGAAAATATGTTTATATTCTTCACACTTTAACAACTGGATAATACAAAATTTTGATACAATGAAGTAGAATCAAAGCAAGACTAGGCAGGCTGGACTCTTATTGCCTTGGCACTACCTCTTACATAGCAAATAGATAAGAAAGAGGAAAAATGTGGAATAATTAAAATCAGTAAGATGTTGCCAAGGTTCATTTGGGAGAAATATGGAGAGCGGATAAGAAAATAAATTGGTGGAGAAGTATGAGAAATTTATGCAGCACAGAAAAAGGAGACCATGATTTTAATTATGTATAAAAATTTGCAGGCAAGCCAGCATGCACAGTATCATCTCAGCATAACTGATCTCTGTTGTTTCTCCAATTCATGTTAGTCTAAGTCTTATAGTTGCATATCAGTATGGTGTCTTCACTTCTAACCATTGCATCACTGTCTAGAGGAGTACTGAAAGATGTGATAGAACATCTTCCTCCTGGTGACCAGGGTGAGGGGGCGACTAGGGTGAAGCAATGAACAGTGTCTATTCCTTATTTCACCATCTTTGCCCCTTTCTATTGCCCAGGGGAGCTGTAATCATAGTATATGAATACTATGAATTAACAATTAATAACAATTATTGACCATAATAGTTAGCATTAACAGTTATTTACCATACCATTTGATGAGGAACTTCTCTAGACAGTTTCATGCCAAATTCCAAGAGGGATAAAAATGAGTAAGATGTGATTTCCCCTACAAAAACAAAATACTAGGAAAGACAGACATTTAAACTTTTATTCTAGATGACATCACTTATAAAAATACTTTTATTTTATACACCTTAGGGAGAAAAATGATATCACTACTTCAGAGACATTAAAAGTGAATCTGTGAAACATGGAACTATTAACACTCAAGTTTGGAATCTTGTTTGACAACAATTACCTTTCTGTGATTCTTCTAATGTCTACTCTCTCCAATTCATCCAGCAGATTGCTACCAAATTAATCTTTCTAAATTGTATCTCTGATTATGATAGTACTGTTCATAAAATTCTTTAGTGTCAGAATACAAAATAAAATACACAGTTCTTACAGTCTTCACTATATTTTTCTGTGATTATTTCCAGATGGTGATGAAGTTTAGATGAAATCCTTTATGATCTAGTCTAAGTATTTCTATGTATTTTCTACTCCAACCAAGTGCTGTTTCTGGTATACATATTTGCCATGAACATCAATATTTCACAACATGAACCTTACTTCCCTTCATCTCTATATTTGCACTTTTCTTCTACATCTTCAAAAATTCCTCTTGATATGTTTTCTGTCTCTTCAGCATTTTTACAAATTCTCTTACAGAATTTATTATGGTTTACTCATGTTGCAGTATATTTCTGTCTTATTTCATCATTCACTGTGTGTCAGTTTTTAGGCAAAATCAATATCTGATTTACAATTTTTTTTCTCCATCTCATGGATCTAATATAAGAGATGTTTGATAAATATTTTAGCATTGCAACTTTTGTTTAGTTTATACACATTATGCTACTTTGCCAACTCAAACTGGGAAAAATTGATAACAAAATGTTACCAATGTCTACCACAATGGTTTTTACCTAATAAGCATTCAGTGTATATTTTGAGTGAACTCAAAAATAAATGAATGCAAATGTGAATACTGATTGTTGTTTTCTTACATGTGTTTTCTTTTAGGTCACTGATTCTCTAACATACCTAGCTTTTCCTTTTCCAAGTGTGAAACTATGTCATTGTGAATGGTAATTTTTTCCTCTGCAACCTTGGTCTGCCCTCTGCCAAAGGACTTGATCTCATGAGCCACAGTGAATGTAAGCAAGGGAAGCTGTCAAGAGCCTGAAAACCTTCCCTCCCCAAAATCACATCCCCTGCCCCAGTCA
>NW_006921847.1:3880617-3894078 GCF_000298275.1 Orycteropus afer afer | reverse complement strand
AGAGTGATTCTGGGTATTCCTTCCATCTTTTGATGTTTCCTGCATCATTCAATATTTTTCCCTTAGAATCTTTCAATATTGCAACTCCAGGATTAGATTTTTTTCCTCAGTTCTTTCATCTTGAGAAATGCTGAGCGTGTTCTTCCCCTTTGGTTTTCTAACTCTAGGTCTTCACACATTTCATTATAGTAATTGGCTTTGTCTGCTCAAGCTGCTCTTTGAAATCTGTTCAGCTCTTTTATCTTGTCATTTCTTCCATTTGCTTCAACTACTTTTCACTCAAAGGCAAGTTTCAGAGTCTCTTCTTACATCCATTTTGGTCTTTTCTTCTTTTCTCATCTTTTTAATGACCTCTTGCTTTCTTCATGGATGATGTTCTTGATGTCACCCCACAATTCTGGTTTTCAGTCATTGGTGTTCAATGCATCAAATCTATTCCTTAGATGGTCTCTAAATTCAGGAGGGATATATCCAAGGTGATATTTTGGCTCTTGTGGAGTTGTTCTAATTGTCTTCAACTTCAAGTTGAACTTGCATATGAGCAGTGGAGAGTCTGTTTCACAATCAGCTCCTGGCCCTTGTTTTGGGTGAAGATATTGAGCTTTTCCTTCTCCTCTTGCCACACATGTGGTCAATCTGATTCCTATGTACTCCATCTGGTGAAGCCCACATTTATAGCCACCATTTGTATTGTTGAAAAAACATATTTGCAATGAACAAGTTATTGGTCTTACAAAATTCTATCACGCGATCTCCAGAGTTATTTCTGTCACCAAGGCCAAATTTTCCAAGAACTGGTGATTCTTCTTTGTTTCCAACTTTTGCATTCTAGTCACCAATTATAATTAACACATCTTGATTACATGTTTGGTCAATTTCAGACTGCAGAAGCTGATAAAAATCTTCAATTTCCTCATCTTTGGCTTTGGTGTTTGGCACGTAAATTTGAATAATAATAGTAGTAACTGGTCTTACTTGTAAACCAAACCAAACACACTGCCATTGAGTCAGATGCAACTCATAGTGACCCCTTCTTGGGTTTATGAGGTGGTATCACTAAGGAAGTAGAATGCCAATCTTCCTTCCAAGGAGTGGCTGGTGGGTTTGAACCGCCAACCTTCTGGTTAGCAGTAAAATGCTTTAGGCACTATGCCACTACTCTACTAATATATTCTTATTATCTACTTTTAAATTTAAAGATAAAACAAAATACTCAGTACTGTACTTCAATCATCATCTTATTGTTGTCCCTGGCACTGCAACTGAAAAAAAGTCTGTCTCAGTCTATAATCTGTGTTGAAACCTATGCACCATGTGCAACCCTGCTGGCTTTTAAAACACTGGTGGCCCAGCTTCAAGCCTCATAGGAATGCACAGACTACCACAGTATGACAAACTGACAGATAAGTTCTTCTCACTTAGCTGTTGGAAACCTCTCCACCCTCCCCTTACCTGATTCCTACCTGGATCCTAGTGTTTTGTTCTCCCTGGCGTTCCCTCCCTTTCCTGCTTCAGGGAGTGGGTCCTGTCTCCCCTAGTTCAGATTGGATAAAATAAAAAAAACCAAACTCATGTTGAGTTGATTCTGACTCATAGTGACCCTTCATTGGGTTTCTGAGGCAGTATATATGCAGAAGTAGATTGTCCAATCTTTTTCCAAGGAGCGTTGGTAGGTTTGAACTGCCAGCCTTCTGGTTAGCAGTCAAATGCCTTAGGCACTACACCACCAGAGCTCCTATCAGACTGGATAGCAGTAGTGAAAAGATCTAGAAAACAAATTAAAAGTCATCCTAGATTTTGCAATGTATTTATGGACTGAAATTAATTCTGTTGAGTGTACCCGCCCACCTCCACTCTATAGTGGAATAGACATGGTAACTTATAACATCCTTAGAAATCCCTTTAAGTTCAAATGGAAGATCCAGGATAGGATGGTAATTTCTGTGTTTGGTTCAAGAATAAACAGTGTTTTAATCATAGGGTAGCACTTGTCCAGTAGTTAAAATCTTTTATTACACAAAGCAGCATTGCAAAAGAAAATAGACCCAGCCTTCATAAGCCCAGGAAAAAAATTCATAATCCTTATTCATATTTGTCTTTTTTTTCCTACTTATGTTGTTCCTAAAAATTCATGTACCCTAGACACTCAATAATATTTACACTATTTATGGATCATAGCATTGCCAAACATAAGCATTGTAAAAATAATTTCCTAGGAGCCATTTTCTTCAGAAGATTATATTTTCCAATGTTCTAGCTGCCATGAAGTAATATACTTGCCAAACTTTTTGAGTTACCTGAAAACAGTTCAGTGTAAAATCACAGCTTTTATTTTTCTTACTTTTGTAGATCTTTTGGAAAATTTTTAAGTCTGAAGCAGCAGAAATAAAAATTTAAATCACCATTTATTTGCAAATGGAATAATGATTGTTTTAAATGGAAAAAGGTTTGTATGAATCTCAATCCTATTGCTCTTATAAAGTGACAGAAGCTATTTTCCCTTGATGAGTATGCCACCCATAAGCAAGAGTGTTGTTTCTTCCTCAGAACTTCAGAGTTCTGATAAACATGACTCATACTCTTTGCTATATATTAGCTAGATGGCAAATTACCATGGCAATGAGAGCAATGATGATTATCAGTATTTGTAAACACATATTATGTGTCACTATGCTCTATAGTTTGCATGCAAAATCTCATTTGTCTTCAGAACATATCTAAAAATAGTTCTATTTCCCCATTTTGTTCATAAGAAATTGAGGTATAGTGAAGAACTTGCCATGGGCCACAAACCTACTAAATCAAAGAGCCAATATTGCAGTCTAGTTCTGTCTGACCTCATAGTATGGATTCAATGTCATTCCATTATATTGAAAATATCTAATTCTCAGGTTACCAAAACCAAAACCAAACTCACTGCCTTTGAGTGGAATCTTACATGGCTTTATTTTACCAAAATTTGCATGTTGATAAGAATTTAAATAATAAGAGAAGCTTTGTTCTGAGAATTAAATAAGGATTTAAGTAAGTGGATTCTAATGTTGATTAAGCAACTGATTTCATGCCTCATTCATTTTCTCATTTATGTTATCTCTCTTCCTCTCTCTCTCTCTATCTCTCCTTTTTTTCTTTTTTGTTTTTACCCATATAGTGACAAAGATGTATATTTGAGTATGGGGATGGTTTTTCTACTGTTAATATATAAGATCCTTTAAAGCACAATATAAAATGAACGTATAATAAAGCAAAATTACATTGAAGAAGCAATTCCTTGAAAGTTATTAATATTATACAAAAACATCATTGTTGCTTGTGAAAATTCTAGCATTTTAATGAATGCTGGACAATGACCAGTTCAGGTTTTTATGTTTATTTTTCCTCCAAAATCCTACAGTAAAATGTATTCTTTTCCAGAGATGATACTCTCCACCTAATCCAAAAAAACAAACTCACTTCCATTGAATTGCTTCTGACTCAGTGCCACCCCCATAGGGTTTCCAAGGTGGTAAATCTTTTTAGAAGTAGATTGTACCATGTTCTTTTTACAGAACAGCTGGTGGGTTTGAACTGTTAATCTTCAGGTTAGCAGTCAAATGCCTTAAGCCACTGCACCACCAGAGCTCCTTTTAGGACACTGTCTTGGTTCGCCTCCATTTTGACTGGTCTATGCCTGCACTAGTGGGATCCTTGGTAACACAGTTGTTAAGTGCTTGGCAGTCAACTGAAAGATCAGTGATTTGAACCTGCCACCCACTCCATGGAAGAAAGATGTAGCAGTAGAGTAGGGATTTTGAAATCTATTTTATATCATAGATACATTGCCCTGGTCTACCAGAAAGCAGATGCCAAGATAGGATTACATTTGCACAACTTTTATTAGGGAAAATGTAAATCAATCTTTATGCATTCCATTTCATATTTGACAACTTCCAATTTTCCTAGATTCATACTTTGTACGTTTCATGTTCTGATTATTAATGAATGTTTGCAGCTGTTTTGTCTCATCTTGAGTCATGCCACATCAGCCAATGAAGGCCTCAAAAGCTTTACTCTATCCACATCATTACATTGGCTCTACTTTGAGGAGCCAGTCATATTTTGAGTGCTTTCCAACCTGATGGGCTCATTTGCTGACACTATATTGGCTGATATTTCAGGGCTATTCATAAACTTTTCCAATAATACATCAGACAGTGTTTCATTGCTATTCATAAGGTTTTTAGCAGCTAATTCTTTGAGAAATGGATGGCCTCTTCCTTCTTCCAAGTCTGTCTTAACAATCATAACAGTATGAAAAACTCACAGACAAGTTTGTCTCTCTTAGTTGTTCCAAACTGCTTCACTAACTTTCCAGTGTCTCTCAGCTGCTCCAAACCTGCAGCACCTGATTGCTTCCTTCCTGGCCTCCCGGAAGCCACTCCAAACCTGTTGTGCCACCTTGCTTCCTTCCTGGCCATGTATATTGATTCCAAATATATACTTAAGGATTGGGAAAATAACCTCAGGATAGTTCACAAACCTAGTAAGCTCACTGTAAGCTAGACTTTTGTGCAGACTGTATTCATTACTGTATTTCACATGTTTCTGTTCAAATAGTAGGACCATGATAATATTTTGGGTCTCCAAGTATCAATGCTTACTCAGACCTTATATCTAAGAGTCCTCAAAATGTCTGGATATTTTCCTTTCCTCAACGCAAAATTGGGAGCTCTGGTAGCATAGTGCCTGAGGCATTTGACTGCTAACCAGAAGGCTGGCAGTTCAAACCCACCAGCTACTCCTTGGAAAGAAGGTTGGGCTATGTACTTCTGTAGTGATACCACCTCAGAAACCCAAGGAGGGGTCACTATGAGTCAGATCCGACTCAATGGCAGTGAGTTTGGTTTTGATTTAGTGCAAAATCATCCAAGTAAATAGTCATAGGTCCCTTTTAGGGTCAGACTAGCAAGACTTGCCATGGTCTTGCAGGGTTCTTCCTTGTAGGAATCTAACCACTTTTTCAGTAAATGACTTCCAGTTCTCAAAATTGCTCCATTGTAGGAACTGAGCCAGAATTCATGACTTTTTATTGGGATTACCAGCCTCATTTTTCTGCTTCTCTGTTATTCTTTTTTTCTTTTGGTTATAGATGTCAAGCATCACTCTTGTTGGCTGTGCAACTATTTTATCCCTATGAACAACATGCTCTATTAAACATCTCAACAATATCCTGTGGATGAAATTCCCTTGGCTGTCTCTCAGACCTTGCCATTCATTAAAATAAAATGGCTTTCTGGTTTCTTATTGATAAATGTCATAATCTGACCTCTATTACTTAGCAACCCCATCATCCCCATGGATATTAATGAACTCAGTTCTGTGATTACCTTCCTACCATCATTTTTGAACAGCATAAGTCATCATTAAAATTTTCAGTGATAGCAATGCCTTCTCATTTGGATATACACTGTTTTATTTTTACAATAAAATATAATTGATTGTAATGTTCATAAATATTACACTAAGTGAACATATTTCTGGTTGTAATAATTTCCCCAAAGCATAATAGTATTTATAGTTTTTGTTCCCAATAAGTAGAAAGTCAAACAATGACATTAAGCCAAAATACCAAACTCACTGCCATAGAGTCAATTCCAACTCATAGCAACTCCTCCTTGGTTTTCTGAGGCAGTATCTCTACAGAAGTAGATTGGCCTGTCTTCCTTCTGAGAAGTGGCTGGTAAGTTTGAACCACCAGCCTTCTGGTTAGCAGTCAGATGCCTTAGGCTCTATGCACTCTTTAATTGACAATGATTTTTTAAAATCTAGAGCCAAAATTATGTGCCAGAAATAAAAGATTACTTTCACCTAAGAAACATATATCTTGAAGACTGGGTTGATATCAATTTACATTAAATATTCAGAATTATCACTTCAAGATACATATAATATGTTTGTTTATTTCCTAATCTAACAAATATTTATTAAGCCTATACTTTATGCCAGGCACAGTCATAGATTTGCCAGTACCACTTGCCATCAAGTTAATTCTGCTTCACAGTGACTCCTTTCATATTAGAATAGAACTGTGCTATATAGGGTTTTCAGTGGCTGACTTTTTGGAAGCAGATCACTAAGACTTTCTTTAGAGGCACTTCAGGATTGTCCCAAACATCGAACACTTCAGTTAGCAGCCAAAACATTTATACTACCCAGGGACTAGAGAAACTACAAGAGTATATAAACACAAAAGTCCCTGCTCTCAAGAGGCTTATATTACACTGAGGAAAACACCATAAAAATACATACATAAACAGAAGAGTATTAATAAGTATTAAAAAGAAAAAAAAAAGACAGAGTAAGGGGATGGAGAGAGGTATAGATTCTTGTTCAATATGGTGTTCAGAATAGCCTCTCTGAGAAGGTGATATTTGAGCAATGACTGCCTATAAAATATTATAACCATATAAAGTAATAAATTCCAGGGAATCTGGTGATTTTATGCTGTGAGATAATGCAACTGTGTGACTGAGTTTTTTACAGTGTGTACTCACTCATACATTAAAAGGGTTTCAAGGTGTTCTAATTTGAAGAAAAGAAAATGTTAATGATTTTATTTATTGATTTTTAGTGACTTAAATGGAAACAGATGTCATTAGTATTCTGGAACCTAGGAACATCTGAGTATTCTAGGGAGATTGAAATTTTCTGCTTAGGAAATATGGATCAGATTTACAGCTAACATTTTACAGATGAAGGGCTAATGTTAAAAAAGCTGAATCTTGCCACAACTTAGTTCTATTTTTTTAAAAATACTTTATTGAAAAAAATAATCTTTAGCATTAAATTGATATATCTTATGCTTCTCTATAAGGAGCTCTGGTGTGTAGGACCTGAGACATTTTACTGCTAACCAGAAGGTTGGAAGTTCAAACCCACCAGCCACTCCATAGGAGAAAGACTACTTCTGTAAAGATTTACCACCTTGGAAACCCAATGGAGGTTGCTATGAGTCAGAATTGGCTCAATGGCAGTGAGTTTGGCTTTTCTTTTTTTTTTTTTTAATTTGTATGCTTCCTCATATGTAGATTAGCAGTTAATTCTGACTAATGCAATATAAAGGAGCTCTGGTAGCATAGTGCCTAAGGCACTTGCCTGCTAACCAGAAGGCTGGCTGTTCAGACCCACCAGCCACTCCTTGGAAGGAAAGTTGGGCAATCTACTTCCATAGTGATACTGCCTCGGAAACCCAAGGAGGGGTCGCTATGAGTCAGGTCTGACTTGACAGTACATAACAACAACAACAACAATGCAATATAATGTAGTTTGCATGGCATGATGCATAATCTCACATAAAAGTGACTGAAATGTAGATGTAAGGATACAAAAAGGGTGAGAATATTTTCAAAAGACATAGGACTTTAAGTCTAAAACATGACTTTTTAAATGACTTCATATAACATCAGTTGTTCTCCATTGTTAAATGTACTACAAAAGCACTAGGAAAGTTATCAATATTTCAAAATGAGTTAATTTGGGAATCATTTATTTACTTTAAGCATGTTCCTGTTGTTATTGTTGTTAGGTCCCATCAAGTCAGCTCCAAGTCACAGAGATCTATGTACAACAGAAGGAAATGGTGCCCGATCTTGCATCATCCTCCCAATTGTTGCTCTGTCTGAGCTCACTGATGAAGCCACTGTATCAGTCCATCTTATTAAGCATCCTCCTCTTTTTCACTGATCCTCTACTTTACCAAGCATGGTGTCCATCACTAGGGACTGATTCTTCCTGATAATATGTTCAAAGTATATGAGATGAAAGCTCTCCATTCTTGCTTCTAAGGAGCATTCTGCCTGTATTTCTTCCAAGACAGATTTGTTCATTCTTTTGGCATTCATGGTGCATTCAATATTCTCAGCCAACAACATAATTTAAATGCATCAATATTTCTTCAGTTTTCCTTATTCACTGCCCAGCTTTCATATGAATATAAGGCAAATGAAAATGCCACCATTTGGTTCAGGCACAACTTAGTTCTTCAATGGGACATCTTTGCTTTTGAAAGCTTTAAAATCTTTTGCAGCAGATTTTCCCAATGCAGTACACCATTTGATTTCTTGGCTACTGCATCCATGGGTGCTGATTGTGAATTCAATTAAAATGAAATCCTTGACAACTTCCATTTTTTCTCTAGTCATCATGATGTTGCTTATTGTCCAGGTTGTAAGGATTTTTGTTTTCTTTATGTTAAGGTGTAATCCATACTGAAAGCTATAGTTTTTCATCTTCATCAGCAAGTGCTTCAAGTCCTCTTCACTTTCAGCAAGCAATGTGGTGTCATCTACATATATCATAGGTTGTTGTTTAGTGCTCCTTCAATCCTGATGCCATGTTGTTTTTCATAATATCCAACGTCTCACATCATTTGCGCAATATATAGGTTGAATAAGCATGATGAAAGATGCATCCCTGACACACGCATTTCCTAATTTTAAACCATGGTTTATACCCTTGTTCTGTTTGAACAAGTACAGGTTCCAAAAGTGTTCTAGAATTCCCATCCTTTGTAAAGATATCCATTATTTATTATAATACACACAGTTGAATGCCTTTACATAATCAATACAACAAAAATAACCATCTTTCTGGTATGTGCTTTCAGCCAAGATCCAGCTACATCAGCAATGATAGGCCTCATTTCATTTCCTCTTCTGAATCCAGCTTGCTTTTCTGGAAGTTCCCTGTCAATATACTCCTGCAACCATTTTTGAATTATTTTCAGCAAAATTTTACTTGTGTGTGATATAATGATATTGTTTTTAGAAATAAGAACAGTATCTCTTCCTGAAAATAAAAAAATGTGGTAGGAAAAGATAGAAAAAATCCATTTACCCAATAAAATAATCATTGACAACCTAATAATCTCATTTTAAACAAATAAAATCTCATCAATTCAACATCAATAAAAATAATTGCATTTATTTATTTATTATTATTGTTTACCTTTTACCAATTTCTATGGCCCAAAGAACAATAGACAAAGAGTTACAATACAGAATTCTGTTTAAAATAACTGTATCAGTCTGGTAGTAATATACGAAAAGTCTAAATGTGCTTAAATTTCTTCACCTACAACATCAAATAACAACAAACAAATAACCAAAAAAACAAACCACTTTAAGGCTGGCAGTTCTCCATTAGCTCTTGACTTAGTAAAGGAGTAATACTTTTTTTTCAAACTGAGATTAGAGGGTAAGTGAACCAGCAAAAGACAATTAAGTCGGAGCGGCACTGGCTTTCTCAAGTACTCGGCAATAAGAAAGCAGGCATAATGCTGTTCTTATTCATCAGGCACACAAATAAATCAACTTTAATGTCAATAAAGTCAGTAATGACAGATTTCATCACTAGGATATAACTAAGCAATAATGACCAAGGAAGAAAGTGAGTAGCTCACAGCAGCAGAGGCGATTTCTTTTTTGTCCTAGGTGAAATCAAGGATAACTGAGAAGACTGGCCTTTTCCCCTCTATTATTAACAGCAAATCATTCCTGTCATGTTAGAAAGCAGATGGTATTTTTTTCAAGTGTTATCCACCATTATGTTTGGATCACGTAGCCTGACCTTATTTTAGGCACCTTAAACTCCATTTCCAATTAGTAGGAATGCTTATAGTGGAGATGAAATCTATCTGCCTATTAAGTTTTTCTATCATTTTGAGCAGGAATTTATATTCTTTATTTCTCCTTTGCTGAACATTCCATTATGGCCAAACTTTCTGATTTATTTTCATTGCAGTTTTTTTTTTTTTCCATCCACGAAAGACTGCAACAAAAATGCTAATTTTGAGGCTTTTCATTTTCTGCTTTTAGTGAGCTGAAAAAATTAGTCAAATAGCAAATAGGGGAAAATCAAGGAGGGGTAGAGGGTTTACTTGTGCAATTACAAAAGGAAAAAAAGTTTCAATGCATTAGCCTTATTTGAAGCTTAATTTAAACCACCAATTGAGAAGAGATGCTATAAATTTACCATTCATTAAAATTTTATCTTAAAATAATATATTGCCATTTTATGTACAGAGTGTTTAACTCTTATGAAATTTGTCCCTTAGCACTCAGTTGTCAGGTCTGTGTATTTTTGGCTGACATTCCACCAATATCTGAGCAGCTAATAATGCACTTAGTTCAGTTAGTCTACCCATCTGTCCTTTGCATCTGCCTATCCTATTTATTTAAAGCTACATTTTTCCAAACTTCACCATTGTCATTGTGGTCTTGCCTAATGAAAAGGTAAATAATTTCCATGCTTGTAATATTGTAATCTATAGTTTGTATGAAATAAAGTTTAAAAAGATACACTCACAACCTAAAATGAACAGAATAGCTATATTCCCTCTTAATGATTTCAACAACCTGATTCTGCTTTTATCTCATTTTATACTCCCTTAAAACAGAACTAAATAGAAAAATAGATTCAATGCTAACTGAAAATGTTTTCATTAAAATAGCTTCCGTTTACTAATGCAACTTAATCCCTTATTTATAACTATGGCTTATGGCTGATACATATTTTTTTCTAAGTTTTCTTAAATTATAAAGCAACCATTGTTTAAAATAAGGAATAATCGACCATATGACTGCACATTAACAGCTATATGGAATTGAAAATCAGTCCTTGGCATATAATTGTAAAAATTTATGTTGGGAAAACTCACTAAAAGAAAAATGTTTTTATACTCATACAATATTTTATTAATACATAAGCATTTACATATTGTTGTTGTTAGGTGTTGCGAAGTAATTTCTGACTCGTGCAATCCCCTAGGTGCAAAGCAGAACTGTGCTTAATGGAGTCTTCAAGGCTGTGGACTTTCAGAAGCAGATTACCAGGCTTGTCTTCCAAGGTAACTCTTGAGTAGGTTCCAAACTCTAACATTTTGGCTAGCAGTCAAGTGTTCAACCATTTGAGCCACGCAGTGACTCCAAAAGTGTCATAACTCTTTACAATTTCATTTTTAGTGTCTCTTCTGAATATGTTGTAGGAAGAGTTGAACAGTTGTAAACAGAAATGAGGAATAATTTACATGTGTGGAAAACAAATAAACAAACCTGTTACCATCAAGTCAGTTCTCACTCGTGGTAACCTTGGTGGAATGTCAGCCAGAAATACAGAAACCTGACCACGGTGTGCTAAGGGAAAAATTTCTTAAGAGTGAAACACTCTGTACATAAAATGGCAATACATTATTTTAAGATAAATTTGAATAAATGGTAAATTTATAGCATCTCTTCTCAATTGGTAGTTTATTTGTAGTGCATTATTGCATTATTCAAACACCCTTCATTCTTACTTTTTGTTTCCTGAGAGGAAGTTAATATCTTTCATACTTGCATTTTCACCTTTTAGTAACCCAAAACCAAACCATACCCACTGCCATCCAGTCGATTTCAACTACAGTGAGCCTATAGTGCAGAGTAGAAATGCCCCGTAGGTTTTCTAAGGTTGTAACTCTCTATGGAAACAGACTGCCTTGTCTTTCTTCCATGAAAGAGCTAGTAGTTTCAAACCACTGACCTTTTGTTTGACAGCTGAATACCCTAATCACTGTGCCAACAGAGTTTAATATGTTTTCCTTTTATCTTAGTTGATTCACAGTTGCAACTAAATCCTGTTTTGTGTTTCAGTCTACATAAATTCTGCTTCTCTGATTTAAAATCATTTCCAACTTCGTTGTTTTTGTTTTGCTTTGTTTTTTGAATTTCTTCTTTACTTATCCCTGCATTTTCCACATTGTCACTGCCTGTTTCAAATGTTTTATTTGCAATAGTACAGAACTGTGATTTGTTTAAGGAACTTTGATGGTGCAGTATCTAAGGTATTTGACTGCTAACTAGAAGGTTGGTGGTTCAAACCCACCAACCACTCCACAGAAGGAAGATGGGGCAATCTACTTCTTCAAGATTTGCCACCTCAGAAACCCAATGGGGGTCACTATGAGTCAGAATTGACTCGATGGCAGAGTTTGGTTGATTTTATTTGGTGGTTTGTTCTGTAATACAATCTAACTTTTTCTTTGTTTTTGCAAGAAAATTCAAGGCATCTGTATGTGTTGTAATGACAAATGTTACTTTTTTTTTCTTTTGAACAATTGCTCTTTATTCTATTACACAGATGCATCATCATTTATTTGAAAAGATTATAACCCATAAAGAATATCCTGGGACATGAATTTTTTAAAAATTCTGGGACTAGTTCTTGCCTGTGATTGCTAAATAGTGTGAACATAGGAAATTTAAACTTAAAATATGATACATATGGTCAAATTGTGAAATTGAGATTGCATTAAATTTTTGGTTAATTTAAAGAGGATTGATAATATTTAGTTTGAGAGGAGCTCTGGTGGTGTAGTGGTTAATACATTTGGCTGCTAACCAAAAGGTCTATGGTTCAAACCCACCAGGTGCTCTGTGGAAGAAAAACGGGGCAATCAGTTTCTTTCTTTTTTTTTCTTACTACTATATTCTCATTTTTATTTATAAATGTTTACATAAATGTTTGTATATGAACAAATCTATGTTGTTGTTCACTGTCACTGAGTCAGTTCCTACTCACAGTGACTCTATGTGCAACAGAACAAAATACTACCCAATCTTGGGCTACTCCCACAATTGCCGCGTCTCAGTCCATTGTTGCAGCTTTTGTGTCAATCTATCTCTTTGAGATGCTTCCTCTTTTTCACTAACCAAGTATGATGTCTTTCTCCAGAAACTAACACCTCCTGGAAACATGTCCAAAGTATAGGAGATGAATCTCACCAGTATTACGTTCTAAGGAACATTCTAGCTCTTCTCCTCCCAAGTCAGATCTCTTCATTCTTCTGGCAGTCCATGGTATTTAACATTCTTTTCAAACACCATAAATCAAATGTGTCAGGTCTTATTTGATCTTCCTTATTCATTTTTCAGCTTTCACATCCATATAGATAAATGACAAATGTTACTTTTACATATACCATCTTACTACATGTTTGAAGGTTTTAACTTCTCTTTTTTAATTTCTAATGGTTTATAACTGTTGAGTTCCTCCCTTAATTTTTGTGAGCATTTTATTATATTGTTACATTATTTACTTTCTTTTTTATTGCCCTCATAAATGAAGCACACGTTCTTGTATCTCTACATAAAAACAATATACTGATTCTTCCAGTACTCTTTGACTTCCATTAGTTCCCATTTACACGTGAGCTCAACACATAGCAAAATAGTTCATATATAGTAAAATCCCTCTAGATATATACACACACATACACAATTTTCTAATTCATATATATGTATATGACTTAATCATGTTGTTGTTGTTGTTAAGTGCCGTCGAGTCATCTCCGACTCATAGCGACCCCATGCACAGCAGAACGAAACACTGCCCGATCCCGCGCCAGCCCCACAATCCCTGCTATACTCGAGCCCATCATCGCAGCCA